>NW_020954572.1:62674-145049 GCF_900497805.2 Vombatus ursinus | reverse complement strand
CACACACACACACACACACACACACACACACACACACACACACACACGACCTAGAGATAAGGAAAGGAAAGGGGCCTGGACTAGGGGTGCTTGGCGAACAAGAGCATCCTTAGGTAGTGCAGGAGAGGAATCTGCATCCCAGGGAGAAAAAGGAAAATTGAGGCCAATGATTCCAAAAGATCAGCCCCTCACCCCTTCCCACTCTGCGCTGAATCTAGCAGGAAGCCCCCTCCCCTTCTCAGATCCGCGGAGCTGTGTAATGGCTCAAGCCGCAAAGCTCTTGGGCAGCTCAGCTGTGATTGTCAGCATTTCCCCCCTCGTGAGCTGGTGACAACTTTCCTCTCGGGTGCTTGGAGCAGTTACGTTTTCCCCTCTCCGGAGGCTCACTGGCCTTAGCCTCCTGTTTAGAGAAAGCTTTTTTATAAACATTAGTGGGGTCTGGGCGGGGGTGACAGGCGTGACAGGCAGAAGGCAGCAGGGTTTGGAGAAGGATGCACAGTATAAATACAGGTGTGAGGACAGACACCAACTCCGTGAGTGTGTTCTAAGCCAGGACGATCAGAGTTTAGAGAGACATGAGTCAATCTGAGTCCTTTAAAAGTAATCCCCATAAGGGAGAATTGTCTCCTGGTGTCCTTCAAAGAGTGCAGTTTGGGTTCAGTCTAAGGGGGACATTTGTTCCCAGAGACTACTTCCTGTTGAAACCACTTGGGAGGCAGGGAGTCCAAGGACTGTATGAGCAAAACAGATAATTCAACAATTTCATTTTAGCTGAGTTTCAACCCCTACTCTCACTATACTTTTTTTTTCTTCTTTTTCTTTCTTTGTGTCCCTATGACTTAAACACAATGCCTGGCACATAGAAAGCACTTAATAAATGCTTGTTGACTGACTGACTACATCATAGCATAGTCAGCCCTATGTCTGAGCAGAACAAATGATCACCTAAATAGTGAAATTTCAAATACTCCAGGAAAGATATTACTGTCCCTATTCCCTCCTCCTTACCCGTACCCCGTGTCATTTTCCTTCCTTCTTCCTGGCACCTGAAATTTCTCTAAGATATTTAACACTTTGGGTTGTGCTGCCCTCCCCTCCAGCCTCTGCATCTGGAATGTCAACACCCCTGGTGGGAGGGGGATCACATTAGATCACTGATACTTTCCTAGAATTATAGATTTAGAGCTTGGGGGGACCACAAAGGGCTGCCTAACTTAACTCCCTCTTTTTACAGATGAAACCAAGGCCCAAAGAAGTGACCTGCCTAGCCTTACCTTACCCAAGGTTATAGGATTTGAACCTGGGTCCTCCAAATCCAACACTTTTTTCACAGTACAATAGCTTTCTGTGTGATCTTCCTGCCTCAGAACTCTTCCCTTATGCCAGTCCATCCTCCCTTCTAAGTTATCTCCCTAAAGCACAGCTCTGACCACCGGATCCTCTCCCCTTCTCAGCTCCACTGGTTTCTTATTCCCTCCAGGATCAACTAGGTCCTTTTGGTACATACACATCTATCCTGCTTAAATGTTTTCTCACCCCATTAAAATGAAAACTTGAAGATGGGAAGTAGGAACCTTTGCATCCTCAACCCTTAGAACAGTGCTTGGCAAATAGTAGGTGTTTAATAAGTGCTCGTTGACTCGACCCACCTTGCCAGACCTTAACAATTTCCGAAGGACCTTCCATGGTTATTACATTTTATCCTCACAACAACCTTGTGAGGAGGTCAGGGCAGGGGTTATCATCTTTATTTTACAGCTGAAGAAACTAAATCTCAGAGAGAGAAACTTATTTGATTAAGGTCACATAGCTAATAAGTGACAAAGCCTGGAGTAGTACTTAAGGTCTTCTGATTTCTATCTTTTATAGTTCTAAATGTTAAGTGCAGTAAGGGACTTTAGGATTTTAGGATCATAAATTTATTTAGGACTTTAGGATCATAAATTTATGTTTTGCCAATGAGGAAACTGAGGCACCGAGCGATTAAATGACTTGCTTAGAATCAAATGAATTCCAAGTCTTCCTGACTCCAGGTCCAGTGCCTTATCCTCTAGGCCATGATGGCTCTCCTTTAGACGTAGCCTTCTTAACAAGGCACCTTATTTAAGGCAGTGGAGAATAACTTACCCACACCATAGTTTAGAAGAAATCTGTTCCCCCAGATAGGCTATGATAAGCCCTGCACTTTTCTTGGGGGGGAAGGAGTCAGACTCGGCTGGAAACTAATCAGCTGGGTCCAGGGAAATTAGCAACTCCTGGCCTAGCTCATTTCATCTGCTCTATATTTCCCTGGGGAGGGTTGTGTGTCTAGGGCCAGCTTTCTGGTGGTCAAGAGTAATTGCTATTACATTTTATCAGGTTATTAGAGGATGATTGAGGAAGCCTTGAGGAAGAAGAGAAGGCTGGTACTTTAATGATGGGAAGCTGGATTGCAGAGGATGGTGGGAGGGGGCCCAACAGTTGACCATAGAGTTGGGCTGTAGTGGAGGGCAGAGAGGTCCCACTGGAGTTTAGAGTTTAGAAGCAAAAGACCTGGTAAGTGGCCTCTAGCCTAGGTGTTCTTATATGAATCCCCTGAGGAGATGCTTACAATAGCTTTCTGAACTTCCTGGCGCTTTCCCCACCCCTCACCAGACCTACACCAGCACCTCCCCAATTGTTGTATTGATTGGTATTAGGGGTTGAGTTACTTTTGCTGCTTCTCAGTCCCCTCATAGGCAGTGAACTCCCCAAGGGCACAGACTGTGTCTAGACAATATTATTAATGCATTCATTCCACCAGCCCTTTTTGGGCAACTTCTATTCAATTTAATAGAGTTCTGGTGTAGGGTAGTGGCAAAACAATGGGATTTGACCTCAAAAGGACCTGGGCTCAAATCTCAGCTCTGGGCCAGTCACCTCCCCCCCTCCCCCCAAGCCTCAATTTTCTCATTTGTAAAATTAGAGAGTGGACTTCATGAATGAAGTTAATCTATTTATAAGCATTTATCAAGCAGGTCCTGTGCTAGGTATCGGGGATAAAGACAAACAAAAAACGGGAAAGAGCCCTGCCTCTGGGAGCTTCTGTGGCAGACAGAGGAGCACCTATATAAGTAGATACTAAATATATAGAACAAAAAAACCACAGGATAATTGTGGGGGGGGGGGGAGTGAGGCGTTAGCGGGTAATGAGGGAGTAGATTCCTGATGTGGAGGATGGAGGATGGCTTGTGCGAAGACATCAAGGTAGAAGGTTGTGTTTGAGAGATAACAGGTAGGATAGTTTGCCTGGAAGTTAGTGTGGGAAGGAGAGTAATGTGTGATAAACTCAGGAAGGAAGATCCTCTCTTCCTACTTCCCTCCTCCTCTCCCTCCTCTCCTTCCTCCCTTCCTCCCTTCCCTGTTGTCTCCCTTTCTTCTTTCCTTCCTCCTCCCTCCTTTCCTCTTTCCCTCCCTCTGTCCCTTCTTTCCTCCCTCCATCTTTTGCTCCCTTCCCCCTCCTTCCTTTACCTCCTTCCTTCCTTCTTTCTTTCCCTTCCTTCCTTCATGCCTTCTTCCTCTTCATTTAAAAAAAAATTTTTTTCTCTTCTGAGCTTTTGCCTCCTCTTTCACTTAAGCTGGAAAGGCCTCAGTTCCTTCCCATCCCCATCCTACTGCTGATCAGCAAAGGAGCATTGATCTGCAAAATTCTCACCAGGGAGGATATACAGGACCACATACAAAGCAAGTACAAGGTGGACCCAGATAGAGAGGCACAAGCGGCAGGGGAGACCAGGAAGGGCCTCCTACAGAAGGTGGGGCTTGAGTGGACTTAAAACTTTTTAAAAAAATTTTTATTAAAAATTTTTTATTCTGAACTCAGAACATTTCCCTATACACAGCAGAACCAAAAAAAGATTCTTTATGAAATCCTGAATCTCCATTTCATACTAATTGCTTTTTTAAGCATTTAAGTTCTAAATGTTATTTTCAAAACTGTGCTGCTTGTCTGTGCTTCCTTCTGAATTTCCTTCTGTTCTCTTTCATGCATTTAAAACATTTCAACGGCCCCCATTTTTTTGGCATCACTACTACTAAACCCTGCCTCAATTCCCCAATTAAAAACTGAAAGAAGCAAAAAAAAAAAAAAAGAAAAAGAAAGAAAACTGAAAGAAGGAAAAAAATTCCTCGAAAAAAATAAACATAGACAAACAAAATGAATTCATGCAATGATCATGTCCAAAAATAAATATCTCTTCCTGTACCTTGTGTCCATCACCTCTCTGTCAGAATGGGAGTAACATTTAATCATAGATCCTCTAGAGACATGGTTGAATATTTTGAACAGTTTTTAAGTCTCCAAAAATTTTTTTCTTTTAAAAATAATTGAGTTTTTATTGATGTATTTTTAAAAAAATATCACCCTAATTTACCCTACCCCCCTCCCAGAGAGTCATCCCACCTAACAGAATTTTTAAAGACAAAAAAGGAGAAAATAATAAGAGGAATAAATATGTGGAGTATATAACACCTGTGGACCTTTCACCTCTTCAAAGAGCTGGGGGGAATTCTCTCTCTTCTCAGATCCCTTCTTTGGGTCCATGTTCTTCCCTTGGGCCATGCTTGTTTTTATATTCACTTTTGATTGTTGTAGTCATTTACATTGTTGCAGTCATTGTATATATTGTTTCCTTGGTTCTGCTTACTTCATTCTGCATCAGTTTATGTAGATCTTTTCATGCATCTCTAATTTGTCATCACCAATCAATGGGCATCTACTTTATTTCCAATTCTTAGCAATCACAAAAAGTGTTGCTACGAATATTTTGGTGGCTAAGAGGACTTTCTTCTTATCCAGGATATCATTAAGGTATAGGCCCTAGGGGTATAGGTCTAATAGTGGAATCTCTGGGTAGAAGAGTATGGACATTTTAGTCACTTTATTTGCACAATTCCAAATCGCTTTCCCAAATGGTTGCACCTATTCACAGCTCCATCAACATCATATCAGTGTGACCATCCTCCCACAACTGCTCCAACATTGACACTTCTCATCTTTTGTCGTATTTATGAGTTTTCAGGTTGTGAAACCTCGAGGTGGTTTCGATTTGCATTTATCTCATTTTTAGTAATTTGAGCATTCTTTCATATGGTGGTTAATGGTTTACAATTTTTCTTTTGAGAATTGTTCCTATCCTTTGACCACTCAACTACTAGGAAATGGCTTTTGACTGTAGATATCTACCGCTATAGCTATATTATCTACATCTATAGATGTCCATAACCATGGTCACATATATATGTATGTGTATATATATATACATATATATACACACACATACATATACCTATACACATTTACATATACACATATATGTTAATTGTTTATATAGCTTGAATACCAAACCCTTATCAGAGAAATGTGATACAAAGATTTTTTTCCACCATTCAACCCTTTCCCTTCTTAACCTAGGCTCATTAATTTTGTCTGTGCAAAAACTTTTCATTTTCATGTAATCAAAGTTAGCTATTTTATCTTTTGTAATTGCTTCTGACTCTTGTTTGGCTAAGAATCTATCTTCTACCCACAGCTTCGCTTCTAATTTTTTTTAATATTATGTTCTTTAATCTCAAGGTCGTATATTCATCTAGAATGTATTGTGAAGTGTCTTGTAAGATGTTGATCTAAGCCTAATTTTTCTTGGACCTGTTTCCAGTTTTCCCAGCAACTTATTAACTAAGGAGTTCTTTCCTAAGAAATTTATGTTTCACAGCTTATCAAACATCAGTATTGAGTTTCATTGCTTCTACTTCTCTTGTCTAGACTGTTCAGTTGATCTTCCTCTCTGTTTGTTTGTTTTTTAATTAATTAATTTATTTTTGTGAGACAGTCAGGGTTAAGTGACTTGCTCAGGGTCACACAGCTAGTAAGTGTCAAGTGTCTGAGGTCTGATTTGAACTCAGGTCCTCCTGACTCCAGGGCTGGTGCTCTATCCACTGCACCAGCTAGCTGCCCCTTCCTCTCTGTTTTTTAACCAGTGTCATATGGTTTTGATGACTGGTGCTAGTAGTGGAATCTCTATTCTCCCACTCCCATTTGATCATTTCTCTTAATATTGTAGATGTTTTCTTTTTCCGCATGAATTTTGTTATTTTATCAAATTTGGTAAAGTATCCCTTTGATAATTTGATTGGTGTAGCATTAAAAATATAGATTACCTTTCTTACCAATGTTGTTGACCTGGTATAACTTGTCTGAGCTTTAAAGCAAAGCAGGAATTCCAAGAGAGGGTGAGGATGGAGAACAGTGTATAGATTGTAAAGGCACGTCCAGAAAAAAACAGGATGTTCTGCATACAGCGCTGTGCAAGGCACTATAGAGGTACAGACACGGCAACTGAATGTGTCCAAAGCAAAAAACCCACCTGTCTTCCAAACGTCCCTTTCTCTGCCCAGAGCACCGCCAGCTTTCCACTCACCCCGATGACTTCAGTATCCACCTCGCCTCCCCACCTATCCAATCGGCCGCCATTTTGTTGGTCATTTTTCCTTCCACAACATCTCCTTTCTCCCTACTCACATGCCCATCATCCTGAATAAGCTTTTCTCCAACCTCTTTCCTGGACTGTCAAAATAATCACCTAATTAATTAATCTCTCTACTTCAAGTCTCCCTGCCCCCCACTCCAATCTCTGCAGTCCAAAACAGGGAGTGGATATGGTTACTGTTGTATATCCTAATGGTTCCAGATTCATTCATTTCTTGGAAGAAATCACTGGCCCACATATTAAGCAGGATGGTAGTGTGGTAAGAGTTTGGAGTTAGGTTCTGGGTTCAAGTTCTGGTCATCTGTATGACTTTTGGCAAGTTACTTCACTTTTTTTAGAGCTTTAGAGCTTCTAAGCTCCGTTCATACTCTAGACCCAGTGATGCTAAGCAGCCAGTGTCAAGCGACCATATCATAGCAAAACCCTCCCATCTTTATCCAACACCTCAAAACCCATCATAGCAAAACCCTCCTGTCTTTATCCAACACCTCAAAACCACTTTGTTGAATCAGGAAGTGATTTTCTTGCCTTCCCCTGCCCTCCCTGAAAGCTGGAGTGGGATGGCCACCAGCTCTGAGCTAGGCACACAGGATTCTGTGGAGAAACAAGCGGCAGGGAAGATGGAGAGATGGCAGGCAAGAGCTTGGCAAGAAGCAACTGAGACTGACCTCCTTCCTCTACAGAAGTGGGAGAATTATAGGTATGGCTAATCAGTCAGTAAATATTTACTAAGCACCTACTATGTGCTGGGCACTGTGCTAAGTGCTGGGGATATGAATAAGAAAAAAATGAAACAGTCTCTGCCTTCAAAGAGCTTAAAATTTCCTGCCCTCTGACGTGTTAAGAGCCATGGTACCAAAATTTCAGGCAACTAGTTGTTATAGTGCCAGGAGTCAGGAAAACGCATCTTCCCGAGTTCAAATCTGGCCTCAGACACTTACTAACTGTGTGACCCTGGGCATGTCACTTATCCCTGTTTGCCTCAGTTTCCTCATCTGTAAAATGAGCTGGAGAAGGAAATGGCAAACCACTCCAGTGTCTTTGTTGAGAAAACCCCAAATACGGTCAAGACTGAAATGACTAAACAACCACTAAAACCATAGTAGGCAGAGAAGTCTTTGGTGAGAAATCTAAATACCACACTGAGGCCTAGTTTGGGTTGACAAATGCTCTTGGAGATGAGAAGTACCCTAAGAGTTTAGCCAAAAGAGAGCGTGGTCACCCTGAGTCAGAGCCGTCTTATGTCTTAGGAGTGCCTCGCTCAGCTCCAGACACCAGAATCCCTCCTGCTTTGATGCAAACTTGAGCTGATTCTGCAAACCTCTTTAGACCAGGAGCTCTTAACCTTTTTTTTGGTGTCATGGACTTCTTGGCAGCCTAGTTAAGCCTATGGACCCCTTCTCAGAATAATGTTTTTAAGTGTGTAAGTGAAAATACACGTTTGCAAAGAAAATCATATTGAAATACAGTTATGAAAATATTAAAACAATAAATTCTTGGACCCCAAGTTAAGATTGCTGGCACTGAAATCTTCTTTGGGGGATGCTTCAGGCAAGCAGCCACCAGCTGAGCCTGCTGGCATTCAGGCCATCCCTGGCTGATTTTGATGTCTGATCTGCAGGAATTCCTGCGCTGCTTGTCTTTCCAGGCACATTCTCTGTCTCTCCTTCTGCCCCCCCATCCCACCCCTACCCCGCCCTTTCTGTCTCTGTGTCTCTTCTCTCTCCTCTCTTGTTCTGTCCCCCACCACTCCACCTCTTTCCCTCTCTCTGTCTCTCTGCCTCTATTTTTGTATCTGTCTGTCTCTTTCTCTCTCCTTTCTCCCCTTCTCTCCCTCTCTCCATCCTGCTGTCTCTGTTTCTATATCTCTTCTCTCTCTTTCTCTGTCTCTCTTCTCTCCCTTCTCTCTCTGCTGCTCTTTCCATATGTCTCTCTTCATGCCTTTCTCTCTCTTTTTTCTCCCTCTTTTTCTCTACCTCTCTTTCTGCCTCTGTCTCTTTCCATCTCTCTCTCTGCCTCTATCTTTCCATCTCTCTCTGTCTTCCTGCTTCTATGTATTTTATCTCTCTGTCTCTCTTTTCTCTCTCTCTTTTCCTCTCTCTCTTTCCATCTATCTCTCTCGGTCTCTCTGTCTTTCTCTTCTTCTATATCTCTCTCTCCATCCCTTTCTCCCTCCTCTCTCTCTCTTTTTCTATCCCTCTCACTTTCTCTGTCTCTGTCTTTTTTTGTCTCTCTCGTCTCTCTCTTTTTTTCTCCCTCTCTCTCTGCCTCTGTCTTTTTCCATCTCTCTCTCTGCCTCTATCTTTCCATCTCTGTCTGTTTCTATATATTTTCATCTCTCTCTGTCTCTCTTTTCTCTCTGTCTCTTTCTCTGCCTCTCTCTCTTTCCATCTATCTCTCTCTTTCTCTCTCCCTCCCTCCCTCCTTTTATGTCTGTCTCCATCCCTCTCTCTCCTCTCTCTTTTTGTCTCACTCTCTCTGCCTCTGTCTTTCCATGTCTCTCTGTCACTCTGTCTCTGTGTCTGGTTATTCTCTACAGCTGAAAGGAGGACCACAGAGAGGAAGGATGTTAAGACACCAGGGGCTCATTGTGTGGGCAGGCCCATCCAACTTAATTTGTATTGTCCCTGTCCTTCACCTAGCAGCTGCAAAATTATGACAGCCAATTTAGAAACTGCTGTAGCTGCTTGCTGCTTCAGGCCTCCTTAAATAGCATGGGGTTAATTATGCCTCTCCTGTTATTTCCTACCCAGAACCTACAATAATTCTGCCAAGCTGGGCTGTAGATGAACTTCAGAGTTTCCTAAGTAAATAAATGTTCTTTGGAGCCAGGAAATAATGTTGTCACCCAGGAGTGAAGCAGCTCTGTTTTCAAGCATCCTGCCAGTGACAGACTTTGCATTCAGACAGCAAACCTTATCTTTGTTAAAGCACTTAGGAGATTGTTTAAGATGCTTAGTCAGAGTACCCATCCTCTGTCTACAATAAACACGTATATAAAAATGATAATAACAGCTAGCAGTTACATAGTGCCTACTATGTGCTGGGTACCATGTTAAGTGCTTTACAATTATTATCTCATTTGATCCTCACAACAACCATGGGAGGTAATTGTTATTATCCCCAATTTACAGATGGGGAAATTAAGGCAAACAGAGTGAAAAGATTTGCCCAAGGTCACATAATTAATAAGTTATTTGAGGCAGAATTTGAACATAGGTCTTTCTAACTCTAGGCCTGACCCTCTGTGTACTGCACCACCAAGCTGTTTATAGGACCTAATTCACCTACAACATGGGACCCTCGGAAAAACCACTGCAGGTATAAGGGGCTCTCATAATTTATATATATTTAATACCATAGCTTATAAGAGCCTTCTGATATATTTACATCTACAGGTCAATCAAATAACATAATCATTAGTTCAAAGCAAAGGCATTTAATGAAATAGCATAGTAACAGAAATAGCAAAAAAAAAATAATTCTTGCACAAACCTGAGGAACCCCCAACAATTATAAATGCTATCTGTGGAAAGAGTGGACATGTGTAGGGTTCACAAATGGGGACACACACAAGAAGAACACAGAGCCAGGGGCTAAACATGAAGGGGTACTTGTATATGGAGCTTTTGTGGAGGAGCAACTCTTGTCCCAATGCTGTAGGCCCTGATGTCTTCTGCGCTTGGTTGGGCCCGCATCGAGCTAACACATTATTTCTCTAGTGCTCTCTACTTCTGTGTGAGTGTGCACTTAATGCATGTGTTTGCACATATATGCGTGTCTTTTTTCACTCCACTGGTTTCATGGTCTTTTCTGAAATGTTCCTGAATATTGACTTGTGAATTTTATCCCTTCAGGCCTCCTGCCACCCACCTCAGTTCCAGTCTGATAGGGTGTGTTGACTCAAAAGCCATTCTCTGATAAAGGCAGGCTGAAGGTCTTTAGTGAAAGCTATGAGCTACTACATTCAGTCAATAAAAGTCAGGCAGGATGTACTCAGTCTAAGATTAAGTATTTCCTTTAACCACTAGGTCTGGGGCTAAGATTTCCCGTTACTTATCTGACTTAAGGTTAGAAATTCCCAAGATCCTCTCTGTCTTGCCATGTAAATAAATTTAAGGTAAGGGGGAAAAATGACAAGAAAATTTAGCCCAGGTATCCTACCTTTATTGTACATATCTGTCAGCTACTAAACTCTATAGAAGGGGTTCTATTTTTTAAAAAAATTTTCTCAATTACATGTAAAAACAATTTTTAACATTTTTTAAAAATTTTGAGTTTCAAATTCTCTTCTTCCCTCTCTCTCTTTCCCCCTCCTTGAGAAGGCAAGCAATTTGATATACATGCGCAATCATGCAAAACATTTCCATATTAGCCGTGTTACAAAAGAAAACATAGACAAGAAAAAAAACAAGAAAAATAAAGTTTTAAAGTTTGCTTCAATCTGTATTTAGACTCCATCAATTCTTTCTCTTGAGGTGCATAACATTTTTCATTATCAGTGAAGGAATTCTTAATATGAGGTCCACAGACCTTCTAGGAACCTATGGATAGATTTTGGGGGTTCTGTGAACTTGAATGAGGAAAAAATATACAGTTACTAATCTCTAACTGAAATTTAGCATTTCTTTTAATTATTTAAAAATATTGTTATGCAAAGAGGTCCATATATTTTAGCAGAGTACTATAAGAGGTCCTTGAAACAACAGCATTAGGAATCTCTGCTCTATAGTTTTGACAGAGCTCTTTGACTAGTAGAATACCTTTCTGTCTCCTTGTGAGATTAATGAAATTAATTTCTCTCAAAATATGCTACCAGAGAGCTTTTCTTAAGTCACTCCATGCTTCTAACTCTTCTGCCTTGACCCCAACCTCCCAACTCAGGCCGAATTAACAAAGTAGCGCCGCAGCATATTAGAACCAGAAGGGACCTTAGACATTATCTAGCCCATTTTACAGAAGAAGAAGCTGTGGTTCAAAAAGGGGAACCACTGACATGGTTAGTGACAAATCTGGTTCCTGAACCTGCTTCCCAGTCTATCCACATGGAAAATAAGACGCTTCTCATATGTCACCACACCTAGAACTGAGCGTTGTAAAGCAACTGAGAGAGAGCAGATTAGCCTAGCCCTGTCATTTCATAGATGAAGAAACTGAGGCTCAGAGAGAAATGCCTTGTTCACAGCCGCACAGCTGTGGCAAAGCGAGGACAAGCACCCTGCTCCGATGTACATTTTGCTGCTTTGTAATTATCATCATCATCATCATCATCTCACATTTATATTTTGTTGTTGTTCAGGTGTTCCGTCATGTCAGACTCTTTGTGACCCTCTTTGGGGTTTTCTTGGCAAAAATACTAGAATGGTTTGCCATTTTCTCCTCCAGTGGAGCAAGGCAAACAGACATTAAGTGACTTGCCCATAGTCACACAGCTAGTGAGTGTCTGAGACCAGATTTGAACTCAGGTCTTCCTGACTCCCAGTTCAGCGATCCATCCACTGAGCCACCTAGCTGCCTCTCACATGTGTATATTGCTTTTCATTTGGCAAAATTCTCACGTTATCTAATTTGGTCTTTATAACAATGACCTGGTGAGGGAGTAGGTCATATCATTAGTAGTCTCTCCATTTTACAGATAAGAAAACTGAGGCTCAGAAAAGTAGAATGATTTGCCCAAGGTCACACAGGTTGGAAGTAACAGAGTCAAGATTCAAATCCAGATCTTCTGACTTCCTGGTCTAATGTTCCTTCTACTAACTCGCTCGGCTTCCCTGAACTGCAGAGCCAGCTAGGTTTTCTCCCATATGAATGCATACCATGAATCTGTCATTCTCAGCATTATCACATTTAATTACCACTTATTATGTGTCCTAACCAATACCACAGTGAATAGAATAACTCACCTTTAGAGTTACATTGAAAGCTGCCCACACCCAGAGGCTGGTTAATTTCTCAGGCTGTAGCTTGACCAGCCTCATACCAGAAAGACTGGATTTGATGGCCTGGCTGAATCTCTGTTACCTAGGATGACTTGTGAGCCCCATAACCCCAAGGGGGACATGCAGGAGTGTTTCAGATACTTTCCTGCAGGCATGTTTTTCTTCATATGGCACTCAGTTGTAATGGGTTTAGTGACTCCATGTCACTAGGTGTCATTCAATTATTTTTCAGTCTTGTCTGACTCTTCATGACCCCATTTGGGGTCTTCTTGGAAGAGATACTGAAGTGGTTTGATATTTCCTTCTCCAGCTCCTTTTACCAATGAGGAAACTGAGGCAAACAGGGTTAAGTGGCTTGCCCAGGGTCACACAGTTAGTAAGTATCTGAGACCAGATTTGAACCCATGAGGGTGAGTCTTTCTGACTCCAGGCCTGGCACTCTATCTAGGCTATGCCACTTAGCTACAGTCATAAGACCTGGGTTCAATTCCTGATTTGGTCATTTTCTATTTATGTGACCTTGGGTAAGACATTTAATCTCCCTAGGTCTCGGTTTCTTCATGACAGCTAGTGGCGCAGTGACGACAGCCGACACCCTGGAGTCAGGAAGACTTGAGTTCAAATCCTTAAATCCAGCCTCAGAACCTTACTAGTTGTGTGACCCTGGGCAAATCATTTAACCTCCGTCTGCTTCAGTTTTTTCCACTGTAAAATGGAAATAATAATGAACACCTCCCTTCCAAGGTTGTTGTGAGGATCAAGTGAAATGATAATTGTCAAATGCTTAGCACAATACCTGGCCCATTGTAGCTGCTTATTAAGTGTGTGTTTCCTTTCTTTCTTCCTTATATATAAAATGTGAGGGTTAGATTTGATAACTGCTAAGGTTCCTTCCAATTATGAATCTGAGATTACGTATTTCTGCTCCAGGTGAAAGAATTCCTAGTTGCAACTCTGCCTCCAGTCTCTTTATGTCTGTGTTGTGTAGTGCAGAGAACACTGGACTAGATACCAGGTGGCTAGGTGTGTCTAACTCTGTGGCTTACTAGCTCTGTGGCCTCGGGCAAACTCCCCTTTCTGCCTCTGTGTTTCCTCTTCCTTGAAATGAGAGGTCTTGACTCATTCATCTCTAAGGTCCCTCCTAGCTCTTACATTCTATGGTTCTATGAGTATGTTCCATTGAGACCAAGGTCACCTTTTGTCAGGTGCCTCCCAGACCTATAGATCCAGCCCTAATTCCTCTCCTGAGCTATAATCCCATTTCACCATTTGCCTTTCGGATGTTTCAAACTGCATGTTCCATAGGCAGGGAACCATCTCCAGATGTCCTGATCTATATCTGGCCGCTGTACCCAGGTGGCTCTGGAGGAGAAAGTGAGGCTGGTGACTTTGCACAGCCCTTCCTCACTTAAATCCAATTCATTTGCAAGTCATGGCATCACCTCCCTGATGTCATGGTCCTCTTCCAGAACGAAGGACAAACAACAACAATCCATAGGCATCTCAGACTCAACATGTTACAGAAGAGAACTCATCATGTTTTGTCCATGTACACCCCTTTCCTAAGCTCCCTCTTTCTTTTTTGCGGGAGGAGGTACCATCATCCTTCTAATCCCTCAGGCTTGTAAACACTCAGAGTGTCTTTGATTCCCCACTCTCACCCCCACATATAGTGTCAGTTACCAAATCTTGTCATTTCTGTTTCCCGTCATCTATTGTGGACCCTCGCTTCTCTCCAGTCAGATAGCTTCAACCCAATTTTTGCCTCTGTTGTCTACTATTGCAATAGCATTCAGTCTCCCTTCCTTAATTCTCTTCCTACTACAATCCTTCTCAACCAGCCACCAAAGTGATTTTCCTGAAGCACAGATCTAATCATGTAACCTCCCAGGGGTATGCTGGTAAAAGTTGAACAATAGTCTCTCTGGACCAAAAGAAAATGTAGCATAGGACACGCTTTTGAGTTATATTATAATGTTTTTTCTATCGTTTTCTTAAGACAATCAACAAAACAATAAATCAATCCCTGATCTACACTACCCTCCTCGTTACATTCCAATGACTCTCTGTTACCTCTAGGATCAGATATAAATTCCTTTATTTGGCATTTAAAGTTCTTCAGCCCCTGGGAAGCCGCCTAGGTGGAGGATAACTGATGGGCCTCAAACCTGTTAGTGAGTTAGTGGGGTATCTACCCCAATCATGTGAAGATTTCCCCTGCTGGAATGGACAGTTGAGCCCAGTTTGGGAGGCTGAAGCAGGCATTGTGGAGTGCTTAGAGCTTAGTCAGACATCAAAGATGCCAAGGTTATCCACTGCATCCCAGGCTATCACCTGTCCTATTGACTTTCAGCTTGCTACTGGACTCCAGTGATTGACTTTATGCAGCTCTGTCTCACTTAAATCCAATTCACATACTAGTCAAGACATCCTCCGTGATGTCATTGGTCCTCTTTAAAAATGATGGCCAAACAAGAGCAAAGCAGTTCTTCAAAACCTGACTCTAGCCTCTTTTCCAGTCTTATTACACATCACTCTCATCTACACACTCTTTGGTATAGCCATACGGACCTTCTTGCTGTTCTTCACACACAATGCTCTCTTTCCCCTGTTTATTCCTTTGTCCCGGCTGTCTCCAAAATAGTACCTGGAACATAGTAGGTGCTTAATAAATGCTTATTGACTGAATGAACAATGACAATACTCTCTCTCACATCTTCCTCTTGGAATCTCTGGTTTCCTTCAAGACTAAGATAAAATACCACCTTCATCAGAAAGCCTTCCCTAGTCCATTTCCCTTTCCCTTCCTATCCTAGGTGATCTTACATCTGTTTCAGATGTCTTTTGCTTATACCTATACATGTGAATATAATTTCTCTTATTAGGATATTAATGTCTTGAAGTCAAGTTCTGTTTAGTTTTTGCCTTTGTATCCTCAGTGACTACCATGTAGTAGGCACAAAAATGTGTATGTGTGTGCATGTATATGTGTATGTGCATATATATATATATGCACATACACACATATACACATTTATTAAGGATACATATACTGTATGTATTTATATATACAAATATATGTAACATATGCATTTATATATTTATGTGTAAGTTTATGTGTGTATATATACACACACACACACATACCCTGATATGTATTGTGTATATTCTCTGTTTATCTGTGGACATGTTGTCTCCCCTTAGTAGAATACAAGTTCCTTGAGGGCAAGACCTGTCTCACTTTTGCATTTGCGTTCCCAGCAGCTGTCACATGCTAAGTCTTTAATAAATACTTGTTGACTTATTTGATTGACCAAGTGGTATAGAAGATATCCAAGAAAAGTATGGTGTCAACAACTCCATTCTTTCTGATGAGGCAGAAGACCAGCAGATCTTACCATCTACCCTGGCACTACCTCCTACGATCTTCCAGGCTGTATCAGCTGCCCTGTCTCTAAGCCCTGCAAATTAAGTCAAGTTAACAAGCATTTATTAAGTGATTACTATGTGCCAGGCACTGTGATAAGCAGTGGGGATATGAAGAAATACAAAAGACAATACCTATCCTCAAGGAGCTCACACTCTAATGGAGGAGACAACGTGTAAACACTTGTACGAACAAGATATATTCAGGGTAAATTCAAGATAATCACAGAGGGAAGGCACTAGCATTAAGGGGGGACCATGAAAGGCTTCTTCAAGAATGTGAGGTTTTAATTGACACTTGAGCAAAGCCAGGGAAGCCAGAAGGTAGAGGCAAGTTTGGAGAGCATTCCAAGTATGTAGAAGAGCCAATGAAAATGCATGGAGGTGGTGATACAAGCTACTACATCTATACTCTTGGGAGATAAAAGAAAGAAGAAAAGGACCCATATGGACAAAAATATTTATAGCTGCTCTTCTGTGTGATGCTGCTCTTGTGATGACGTAAAATTGGAAACTGAGGGAATGACTATCAATTGAGGAATGACTGAGCAAATTGTGGTATATGATTGTGATGGAATACTATTGTGCTATAGTAAATGATGAAGGGGATGGTTTCAGAAAAACCTGGGAAGACCTGTATGAACTGATGCAGAATGAATGAGCAGAACCAAGAGAATGATCATATAATAACAGCAATATTGTAAAGATAATCAACTTTGACTTAGTAACTGATCAACACAATGACCAATCACAATTCTAAAGAAATCATGATGAAACATTCTATCTACCTTCAGATAGTGAGCTGATGGATTCAGAGTGCACATGGAAGAATATTCTCTTTTCTTTCTTTCTCTTTTTTTTGACTTAATGCCGGAATTTGCTGTGCTTGTCTATATATATATGTATATATATATGTGTGTATATATATGTATATATTTGTAATACCAATTTTTTTTTCTTGACTTCTCAATGGGTGGAGAGAGGGAGGGAGAGAAATTAGAACTAAAAATAAAATTGAATTTTTTAAAAAAGAAAATGCATGGAGATGAATTATCTTGTATGAGGAACAGCAAGGGAGGTCAATGTCACTGGATCATAGACTGTTTGGAAAGAAATAAAGTAGGAAGCAGATTGGGAAGGTAGGTGGGCCTGATTGTGAAGAATTTTAAAAGCCAAACAAGATTTTATATTTGAATCTGGAGGTAATTAGGAGCCTCTATAGTTTACTGAGAAGGGTGGTGACATGATCAGATCTGTATTTTAGGAAGATCACTTTGGCAGCTGAGTGAAAGATGCACTGGAGTGGGAAGAAACGTGAGGCAAGGAGACCAATTAGACAGCTATTACCATAGTCCAGGAACGTGTGGCATTTAAAAAGGGTTGAGACACATAATTTCTGGGTATTTTAATCATTTTATTAATAATGCCAGCATTTCAATAAAAGGATAGTCATTTGGCCATCTCTCTCTTAGACCAAAGACAATCATAGTGGTGGGCTCATAGTTTATATGTCCTTCAAAGAATAAGTGTTCCCCAGGGTGGGAATCAACTCTGATTGGTTAACAATTAATGATGGGTGGACTTTACAAAGAGAAGTGGGCTTACTCCAATGAGGGACTGAGAGTGACATCATGTCACCCTTGGACAGAGAGACTATCTCTATACCCAGACCCCCAGCTTTAGATAACGTAGACCAAAGGGTCTATCTCTACCCAACCTTGATTGAATGCAATTCACCTTAGGCAAAAAATTCCTTGAAAGGTTGGGTGGGGTTGGATAGAGGAGAAGGTTAGCTCAACCTTCAGAGACTGAGGTCTTGAAATGAAGATAGAGAAAAGGGAGGACTTTAAATCCCCCTCAAATCATTAGCTATTAATAATCATTTCTCTCACATGAAGTGATGAGGGTCTACGCCAGGGTGGTGGCAGTGTCCCAGGAAAGAACAGGGCACATATGTGAAATGCTGCAAAGGTAGAATTGACCAGACTTGACAATAGATTGGATATGGGAGGTGGGGGTGGGGGAGGGAGAGTAAGGAGTCAAGGATAATACCTAGGTTATGAGCCTGGGTGACTGAGAAGACATTGGTACCCTCAACAGTAATAGGGGAGTTAGGAAGAGGAGAGGTTATGGGAGAAAAGATAATTGTTTCAGTTTTGGACATATCGAGATATCCATAGGCAACTGGAAATTCAAGACTGGAGGACAGGAGAGAGGTTAAAGCTGGACAAATAATTCTGAGAATCATCTGCGTAGAAATAATAGTTGAATCCATAGGAACTGACGAACTTGCCAAGAGAAATAGTGTAGAGGGAAAAGAGAAGAAGGTGAAGCACAGAGTCTTGGGAGATACCCACAGTTAGCAGGTGCAACCTAGATGAAGATCTAGGAAGAGCCTAAAAAGGAGTAGTCATGGGACCAATCCTGGAGTCAGGAGGACCTAAGTTCAAATTCGGCCTCAGACACTTACTAGCTGTGTGACCCTGGGCAAGACACTTAACCCTGTTTGGAAGAAAAGAAAAAGTAGTAGTAGTAGTAGTAGTAGTAGTAGTGGTAGTGGTAGTAGTGGTAGTAGTAATAGTAGTAGTGGTAGTAGTGGTAGTAGTAGTAGTGGTAGTGGTAGCAGTGGTAGTAGTAATAGTAGTAGTAGTGGTAGTGGTAGTGGTAGTAGTAGTAGTGGTAGTAGTAATAGTAGTAGTAGTAGTAGTAGTAGTAGTATTAGTAGTAGTTACACAGGTAGGAAAAGAATGACAGAGAGCAGTATCACGGAAAACTAGGGAAAAGACAATATTAAGAAGGTGATCAACAGTGTCAAAGGCTGCAAAGAGGTTAAAAAAAAGGATGAACATTAAGAAAAGGATGTTAGAATTAGCAATTAAATGAAAGGGAGGAGACATATAGGACAATATCTAATAGGGAGAATTAGATCATGTAAGAGTTTTTTGAGGATAGGAGAGCTCTCCTTCCCCTAACCCTCTGAAAAATTTATCTCATATTTCATATAGAATTACAAAGAAAATATTCAAATAAAGACATAATTTTTTCCCATCTTAGTTCATGGACCCCAACTTAATAGCCTTGGACCTAAAGTAAGACCTTTTACTAGATGGAGGATTTCTGGGAGGCCGTGGACAAAGACTAGTACAGACTGAAAAAGCATGAAGGGATTGTAATCTGCCCCATTAGAATCAGGGCTCACAAAGATGAGATCATGAATCCGTTGACGTATGGAGATATTTAAGGTACTTTCCTAACCTAAGGCTGATGTCATAGACAGCAATCTCTGGGTATCCCTGGAAAATCCTTCAGTGACCTTTCAGAGACAGATGTGTCATAAGTTTGATTCAATGTGGTAGCCCTAATGGTGTTAGATTTTTGTATTGTCCTGGGAGGTAGAAAGCAGAGGCAGCCTATACCTGTGGTAGCTCTTTTTTTGTGTTGCAGCATCATGGCACAATGCTTTGAACACAGTCAGCCACTTAATAAGTGATTATTGAATTGAATTAAGATTATTGCTATCCCACATCTGAATTTCTCTTAATTTGGATCTGTGAGGTAGTGTTAGTTTGCATAACTGCAATAATGTACTCTAAGCTTATATTTTAAAAAAGTTTATTGATATCTTTTGTTTTTATATTCACTTTATTTCCAAGTATATCCCTTCCCTTCCCCTCCCTAGCAAACCATCCCTTGAAAAAAAGATCACAAAAGAGAATGAAAAAAGCAATTCAGCCAAAATAACCAACACTTCAGCCAGATTTGACAATATATTCAGTGTTCCATACCCAAAGAGGTCTCTCACCTCTGCAAATAAAATGGTTTTTTACCGATCTCTTTCTAGGGTCCAGGTTTGGTCATTAAAATCACAGTGTTTACTTTTTCCTTTTTTGTTCTTTGTCCATTTATGTTGTAAGAGTCATCATGGTTGTGAAATGATCCATCCATTTTGGAGAGCAATTTGGAACTGTGCCCAAAGGGCTATAAAAATGTGCATACCCTTTGACCCAGCAATAGCACTGCTAGGGCTATATCCCAAAGAGATCACACAAATGGGAAAAGGACCTACATGTACAAAAATATTCATAGCAGCTCTTTTTGTGATGGCAAAGAATTGGAAATTGAGAGGATGCCCATCAATTGGGGAATGGCTGAGCAAGTTGTTTTATATGAATGTGATGGAATACTATTGTGCTATAAGAAATGATGAACAGGCTGACTTCAGAAAAACCTGGAAAGACTTGTATGGTCTGATGCTGAGTGAAGTGAACAGAACCAAGAGAACATTGTACACAATAACAACCACATTGTGTGATGACTAATATTGATAAACTTAACCCTTCCTGGCAATACAAGGATCTAAGACATCTCCATAGGCCTTGTGATGGAAAATGCTATCTACATCCACGGAAAGAACTATGGAAGTCAAAATACTATTTTTTTTCCTCTTCTGTTGAGTTTTGTTTCCTCTTTCTGATGGTTCCTCCTATTGGTTTTAATTTTTATTTACAACATCACTAATGTGAAAATATGTTTAATATGAATGTAAATGTATAACCTATATCAGATTGTATGCCATATTGGGGAGGGTGGTGGGGAAGAAGGGGAAGAAAAATTTTAAACTCAAAAGCATATGGAAGTGATTATTGACAAATCAAAATAAATTAATAAAAAGAGTCATGTATATTGTGTCTAGTTCTGCTCACTTTACTTCACATGCTTCTCTTTTTTCATATCAATCATCTTATAGTACAGTAATATTATTCCATTGCATTCGTGTACCATAATTGGTGTAGCCATTCCCTCAGTACATGGGCATCTGTTTTGTTTCTAGTTCTTTGCTATAATACGTTTTTAAATTCATATTTTAAAACAAAGGTTCTTAACCTTTTTTTGTAAGATGGACCCCTCTGGCAATCTGGTAAATTCTATGGACTCCTTCTCAGAATAGTGGTTTTAAATGCCTAAAATAAAGTAAAAGGATTACAGAGGAAACCAATTATATTGAGATATCGTTATTAAGATGTTTTTTAAAAAGAAGTTCAAGAATCCCCAGTTTAAGAACTACTGTTTTAAAGGGAACAGAATGAGGAAGATAGGCAAGTTTTCTTGAATCTCTGTGCATAGAGAAGGGATATGAGGCTTTTCATTCAGGATCTAACAATGGCTACCTAGGTGGAATAAGCACAGGACTTGGATTTAGAAAACCTAGATTCAAATTCAGGTTTGTCTTTTTTTTTTTTTTAAGACAAGAAAAGGTTCTTATAGTAGAAGGAAAATAGGGGAAGGTGAGAGGGAATGAGTGAATCTTATTCTCATAGGATTTGGCTTAAGGAGGGAATAACATACACAATTGGGTATGGGAATCTATCTTACCCTACAAGAAAATAAAGGGGGAAGGGGGCAAGAGAGCAGGGGGATGATAGAGGGGAAGGCAGATTGGGGGAGGGGATAATCAGAAGCAAACACTTCTGAGGAGGGACAGGGTCAAAAGAAAGAATGGAATAAATGGGGGAGTGGGATAGGATGAAGGGAAATATACTTAGTTTTTCACAACTTGACTACTATGGAAGTGTTTTGCATGACTACACATTTATAACCTGTATTGAGTTGCTTGCCTTCTCAATGAGGGTGGGTGGGGAGGGAGGAAGGGAGAAAATTTGTAACCCAAAGTTTTAAAACTACATGTTAAAAAAAAAAAGAGAAAACCTAAAAAAAATTAATTAAAAAAATAAATTTGTTGGCAGCTAGGTGGTGCAGTGGATAGAGCACTGGCCCTGAAGTCAGGAGGACCTGAGTTCAAATCCAGCCTCAGACTAAACACTTGTCACTTACTGGCTGAGTGACTCTGGGCAAGTCACTTAACCCCAATTGCCAAAAAAAAAGTTTGCAGATATCTTTTGTTCTTGTATCACCTAAAATTTTCTCTGCATTTCTCTTGCTATTTCCTCCCAGAAAGCCAGCCTTTACAACAAAAATTTCAGCTTATTCTTCTTAACAGCTATGTGATCCCAGGCAACTCACTTCACTATTCTGGTCCAGTATTTTCCACTTTGTGAAATGAAGAGGCTTGGACCTGGTGATGTCTAGAGTGCCCTTCATTTCCAAATCCTATAATGCTAATTATCTTCTCTGAACCTTAGTTTCCCCATCTAATAAAATAAGAATAATATTTGCACTACCTTTCTCAGAGAGTTGTTGTGGAGAAATGATTTGTAAACCTTAAGGGCCATATGCAAATGTGATCTTATTATTAGTTAAGTAGACTTACTAGAACATGTCCTGGAGAAAAAAAAAAAGGAATATTCTGCTTTCACATAGATAGTATATATGCTACCAACATTGTGCCTTTAATTCTTCCCCTCCCCGTTGCACCACGGTTATCTTCCTTAGCATATGCCTCTAGTACAGAATTCAGCATCTCTCCCCTGATTTATAGTCAATTTGCTTTTCTTGGCATGGTCACTTTAAATTTGGGTTTTTCATAGCTCATTCATTATGGAGGAATGAATAGCTGGGTGAAAAGCACAGGGTGATTTTTAGGTCTATGGACGAGTGGAGTTAGTTACCGCCTCATTCCTTGGTGTTTCCTGGCAGGTGGTTACTGGGGTAACAAGCCACGCTGGCAGCAGATTGGAGGCATACATACGATTGGGTCTTAGGTCTGGGAATGGTCAGCGTCACGCTGTGGGATTTGAAAAGCAGAGAGGATTGTGTATGTGCATGTGTGTGAGTGTGTGCGTACAGAAGATACCGAAGGTGCTGGGGCCGGCTAACAGCTTCTCAGCTCATGTGTGATAGCTGTCAGAGAGAAGAGATACTGGAGCCCCATGCTGGACAGAATGTCCGCTCCAGCCACAAGGTCAGCCGTCAGCCGTGACTGGAGTCATCCTAGCCAGGAAATCTCAAGGTGTGAGTGTCTGCGTCTCCTATCTAATGCTCTGCAGCTCAGGGATGGGACTGAGAGGGTTGGTTTAGGAAGCACGGTTGTTCATTCAAGTTCTCTTTTCTGGCTTCTTCCAGGGGTAAAAATTTTGTGGACCACCGTCCGCTCACCATACACCAGGAGCTGTTGCTACCCAGTGTTTGTGGAGGTGGGTAGGGCACTTATCAGAGACAATAGGCAGGTGGTATTGAGGAGACTACCACAGTGGAAAGAACACTGACTCTGTAGCCAGAGGTCCTAGGTTCAAATCCCCCTTCTCTCACTCACTACCTGTGTGACCTTGAGCAAGTCACTGACTCCCTTGGCCTCGGTTTTCTTAGCTGTAAAATGGGGGGAGGGTTGGGCAAAGTGATCTCTCAGGTCTCTTCCCACTCTGGATATCTGATCCTCAAGAACACGTAGCAGAGAGGCAGAAGACTAAGGAGCTAAGCTCCTGCCTTACTAGAAACTTACTTATGACCTTGGCCACTTAACCTTTCCGGAACTCACTTTACCTCTTTCATAAAACAGGGATAATGCCAGCCCTGCTACCCTCCCGGGGTAGGTGAGGGTACCAGCTGGAATGGCATGTGGAAGGGTATTGGAACAGTTAAAACTGTAAAGCTCTTTTATTCTCCACATCCCTAGAGGTGATTTCATTCATTGCCTGAGGGGAAAGGGGAAAATTGAGTTACCAAAAATACTGTTCTTGGGGTCTGACTTATACTCACTCCCTAAAGGAGAGTCTGGGCCATTCAAGAAGCCTTTTTTTTTTTTTTAATATATAGGTCTTTTAGAATTGAAAGCAGCCTTGTTCTGAGTGTATGTCAGGCTGAAGGGAGGCTTAGAGGGAAATTCTCCAGCAGAGTAAGTGTCGGGGAGCCCTTACCCAACACCATGAGTAATGTCTGTGTGTGTGCATGTGTGCACCGCAAAGGAAGAGGGCTAATGACTCAACCATTGTTTAGGTTACCTTTGGCGTTTGGTATTTCTGTCCATACATCTCTGCCTTGCCACATTACAAAGGACGGATGTGGGTTCAGTTCAAGGAACACTTACACCTATTGCATGCCAAGGCCCTGCCTGAGTCACTTGCCACCAGAAATACACAGATAGATAGCATAACAAAAGTTCTATAGGAGTTTAAAGAGGAAAGAGCTGACTTTTAGCTGAGGGGTTGGTGGGAAA
The DNA here is from genome assembly GCF_900497805.2 of Vombatus ursinus. Classification (NCBI taxonomy): domain Eukaryota; kingdom Metazoa; phylum Chordata; class Mammalia; order Diprotodontia; family Vombatidae; genus Vombatus; species Vombatus ursinus. The sequence continues at coordinate 121,068 of NW_020954572.1, read as the reverse complement.
GGAGGGAAGAGGAAGGGAAGAAGGAAGGCCTTATTAAGGAATTAATCACTAAGCTGCTTCAGAGGCAGCGTGGTATAGTGTGTGGAGGACTCCATCATCAGGAAGGCCTGGGTTCAGATTCTCTCTCTGACACTGATTGTGTGACACTGGGCAAGACTCTAACCTCTCAGTGCCCCAGGTGCCCCTTTAAGGTTCTAAGTTCCAGACTAACTACTGCTCTGCATGGGTGGAAGGAGTTCCCTACAATGACAACATCCTTGGACTGAACCAAATCACAAACTTAACCTGGGCCTTGAAGGGTGGGGAGAATTTCAACAGGCAGAAATGGGAGAAGAAGACTCAATCCTAAAAAACTAAACAGTTTTGCCCTCAAGGAGGAAAAGGATGAAAATAACATAAACACAGATAAATATGAAAAATTTTTTAAGTTTCATTTTCATTTCATTTCATTTCATCGGTATGTGGCAGTGGTCGCCAAAGTGGAGGGGTGGGGCCCTAAGGGGGAGAATGGAATGAACCTAAGTGGATTGTGGCTGAAGTCCCAAGGAGCGTGTGACCCACCAGACTTTGGAAAGATGGGCAGCATCCCACCCTATGCTCCATAGCTAATTGTGGACTTGTTTCCAGCACAACTATTCCATCCTCTTCATTGTTCCCGTGCTGTGCTCCTTTCCAATGCTGACCCTGGTGTGTGCTCGTCAGGGTGGTTATAACCTAAACAAACCCAGCCACCCACAAAAGCTATAAATGCAAAATTCTTACCCTAACCTTATTGTCCTACCTGCTGACTCCTGATAACCTCGTGAGCATTGCAGCCATGACTTAGCTCTGCCCACTGACCCTCTACCCTCTACTCCCTGGGTCAAGAGACGAGTAGCTCTCCCAACTCAGCAGCTTCAGGTACAACAATGGCAACAGCATGTCCCACAGGAAGTTTTCCACTCCCAGGCATGGGTCCCTGGGCTTCCTGCCTCGAAAGAGAAGCACCTTTCCACCGGGGAAAGGTGAAGAGCTTCCCCAAAGATGATCCCACCAAGCCTGTACACCCAACAGCGTTTCTGGGCTGTAAGGCGGGCACGACCCACATGGTTGGAGAGGTGGACGGGCCTGGCTCAAAGGTCAACAACAAGGAAGTAGTGGAGGCTGTGTCACCGTTGTGGAGACGCCTCCCCCCCCATAGTCATCGTAGGCATCGCGGGCTACGTGCAAAACCCACGAGGCCTGCAGAGCTTCAAAACCGTCTTTGCTGAGCACATCAGTGATGAGTGTGAGAGGTGATTCTGTAAGAACTGGCCTAAGTCCAAGAAAAAGGCCTTCACCAAGTACTGCAAGAAGCGACGAGAAGAGGTTGGCAAGAAGCAGCTGGAGAAAGACTTCAACATCATTGCCCACACCCAGAGGTGCCTGCTCCTGCTGATGGAGATCCAGGTGAATGGTGGCCATGTGGCTGAGAAAGTGGACCGGGCCGAGAAGCTGGAGCAGCAGGTGCCCGTGTCCACCGTGTTTGGGCAGGACGAGATGGTTGATGTCATTGGAGTGACTAGGGACAAGGATTACAAAGGTGTCACCAGTCGCTGGCATACAAAGAATGCGCTGAAAAACCCACTGAGGCCAGCGTAAGGTGGCATGTACTGGACCTTGGCATCCTGCCCTTGTAGTCTTCTCTGTGACTCGAGCTGGTCAGAAGAGCTGCTAGTATCACTCCAAGATCAACAGAAAGATCTACAAGGTTGGCCAGGGCTACCAGATCAAGGACGGCAAGCTGGTCAAGAGCAACACGTCTAGCGATTATGATCTATCCAGCAAGAGCATCAAGCCTCTGGGAGGTGAAGTGACCAATGACTTTATCATGCTGAAAGGCCGTGTCATTGGGACCAAGAAGTGTGTCCTCACCATGGACAAGATTGACCCGAAGTTTATCAATACCACCTCCAAATCTGGCCATGGTCGGTTCCAGACTGTGGAGGAGAAGAAAGCTGTCATGGGACCGCTCAAGAAAGACCACATCACAAAAGATGAAGCTGCCCAAACAAACTTGGAGCTGGTGAATTCTCAATAAATTTTTCAAAGCTTAAAAAAAAAAAAAAGAGAGAGATGATGAGTAGAAGTCCTCCCCTTACCCCCTATACACACACACACACACACACACGCACGCACACACACACATGTATACACACATGCTTTTCACTTATTCGGTAGGAGAGAATGAAAAACAAAGGATGGGCAGCCATGGATAGGCTTTGATTACATTCCTTTTCTTTTTAGGAGGCATCTAGTGGCACAGTGTATGGAGTACTAGGCCTGGAGTGAGGAAGTTGTTATTCAGTCATTTTTCACTCATGTCCAACTCTTTGTGACCCCATTTGGGGTTTTTGTGGCAGAGATACTGGAATGGTTTGCTGTTTCTTTTTCCGGCTCATTTTACAGATGAGGAAACTGAGGCAAACAGGGTAAGTGTCTTGCCAAGGGTCACACAGCTTGTAAGTGTCTGAGACCAGGTCTTAACTTAGCAAGGTGAGTCTTCCTGACTCCAGGCCTGGCACTCTATCCGTTGTGCCATGGAATTAGGAAGACCTGAGTTCAAATCTGGCCTCAGACACTCACCAGCTATGTGATCCTGGGTAAATCACTTAACCTCTGTTTGCCTATTTCCTCAACTGCAAAAGGATAATAATAATAGCACCCACCTTGCAGGGCTGTTGTCAGGATTAAATAAGTTGATATTTGTTAAAGCACTTAGCATAGTGCCTAGCACTGAGTAGGCACTTTAAAAAATGGTTATTCCTTTATTTCCTCCTCCCAAACCCACTCTACTTCCATTTACCATCCTTCCAGACTCCTTTTCCTTGGCTCATTATGAAATTGAAACTATTCTTTTCTTTCTTTTTTTTGTGGGAGGCAATTGGGGTAAGTGACTTGCCCAAGGTCACACAGGTAATATCAAGTGTCTTAGGCTGAATTTGAATTCAGATGCTCCTTGAAACTATTCTTTTCAAAGTTGCTTATGATCTCTTACTTGCCAAATTTGGTCTTTTCTCAATCCCCATCTTTCTTGACCTCTGTAGCATTTGATACTATTGATCATTCTTACCTCCTGGGTACTTACTGTCTCCTCTCTGGGTTTTTGTGACACTACTCTGTCCTTTCTCCTCCTACCTCTTTGATCTCTCCTTATTTTTCTTTGCCAGATCACCAACCATATGTTGTCTCCTTAGGGTTGGTATTCCATAAGGCTCTGTCCTGGGCACTCTTCTCTTCTCACTGTCTCTCAGTTGGTGAATCCATTAGCTCCTGTGGGTTTAAGTATCATTTTTATATGGAGGACACTTAGATCTATTTATACAGCTTGAACTTTTTCCCCAAAGTCCTGTCCTATAACACCAACTACCTATTATGGGTCATTTCAAACTTGAGGTTCCATAGATAGCTCAAACTCAGTATGCTCCAAACTAAACTAATTATACCTTTTGCCCCCAAATGCACCCATTTTCTGACTTTCCTTATTTCTGCCAAGGATACCACCAACCTTCTAGTCCCCCAGGTTTAAAACTGTAGTGTTATCCGTGACTCCTCACTTTCCTCACCCTCCTAATCTACAAGTTGCTAAATTTGGCCATTTCTCCCTCCAACACATGTATCTCATGTGCACTCCCTTATATCTACTTGCATCTCTGATCTCCTTTTCTCATCTCACCCCTCTCCAATCTGACCCACACATAGTTCCCAAAGTGATTTTCCCAAAGTAGAGATCTAACCGTGCCACTCTCTCAGTAAACTTCAGTGGTTCCCTACTGACTCTGGGATAAAACATAATTTCATGGTTATCTCATCCTTTTTTAATAACTATTTTGGTGTAAATTTTATATAATTATTAGTACATATTTACATAGCTATATATTATATATAATAAGTATGTATTATATATTATATGTAATGATTTACAAGATATTATATGATATATACTACATGATATTATATAATACATGAATATTATATATGTAACTTCTATGTTGTTAGTACATGTAGTACATTATATAATTTATAAATAAGTATATATGCATATATTAGGAATAAGTGGTCAAAAACCTTTTACTGATAGGTTGTGTGGTCAAAGAAGTTTGGAGACTGCTGGTATGGGGAAATCCAAGTGCTGAAACTCCTGTCCCCAAAGCAGATTAACTCCTGTGTAACACATAGAGTCTCAGAGAATTGCTTGGAGGCACTTAAAGAGCTGCTTGGGAGAAATTAAGTGATTTGCCGAGTATCACACGGCCAGTATGCTAGAAGCTCCACGGGTGGGGAACCTGTGATCTTGAAGCCACGTATGGCCCTCTAGGTCCTCAAGTGCGGCCCTTGGACGAAATCCAAATTTAACAGAACAAATCTTCTTATTAAAGGATTTGTTCTGTAAAACTTGGATTCAATCAAAAGGCCACACCCAAGGACCGAGAAGGTCAGAGGTTCCACACCCCTGCTAGGGGTTAGACCAGGTCATCTTAAATTGGAGACTAGATCTCTTTCCACTATGTTAATGATGCCTTCTAAAGCAGAAGTGTCAAACTTATAGCCCGCTGGCAGCAAAACTCCTTGAAACAGATTAAAATGTAATTGGAAAATGTTTAATAAAATAAATAAAAATGCAACATAGATAGTGTTAATTTGTGGTTTTTCAAGTCAAAATGCAGCCTGCAGGGATACCCTGCTATTTGAGTTTGACAGCACTGCTCTAAATATAAAACTGATGCAAAGTAAGAAATAATTATGCGGGGTGGGGATAGGAGCACTAAGCAGTGGGAAAATCAGTCAGCCACCGAGGTCTGCCTCAGCCCTGGGCCATACCCTCTGGGGCACTCATCCAGAAGATTTCCTAGTAGAATTGCTTTATGTTTCTAGTTGTTTTACATTTATTTGTTTAATCTCTCCTATTAATGTTTAAGTTCCTCCTAGACAAGGGCCCTACCCGTCTGCTCCTTTTTTATTCTCACTACCTCCTCCGGTACCAAGCATGGTGCTAGATGTACATCAGGCACTCAGGAAGTAGGCATTACATGAATGAGTTACCTGCACAAGGAATCTGGCAGACATAGGGAACCAAAGAATATGAAAAAGAAAACATGATGAAGGTCCAGCACAACCACTAAGTGAATACACAGGGCCACTTCATTAATGGAATCAGGTCTGACCTGACCAGACACTTGGTAAGGGAAACCACTTGGTACAGCAAAGCAAGAGTCGTTAACTTTTCTTTGTCAGTTTGCTGAAACCTACGGATCCTTGAACAAATGAATAAAGCATTTGTTAAACACTTACCACGTGGTGCACAGGACTGTGCTGAGTCCTAGAGATCTAAACTAAAAAAATAAGGCAGCCCTACTCTCAAGGAGCTCACATTCTAAAGGGGGAGAAAACACACATGGAATCTTAAATTCCATAAATATAATGATGTTAAATTCATAAAATTAAAAATGTAGGATTGTAAAAGAAACCAATTTATTGAAATACAATTTTTTTAAACAAGTTCACGGACCCCATGTTAAGAACTCCTGCTCTGATGGGAAGATTACTGAGGGCAAAAGCCTGGATCAGAGTTAGAAGATCTAGGTTCATTCAGTCCCAGTTCTACCACTTGCTATCTATGCGACTGAGGGCAAATCACTTCCCCCCAGAGCCTCAGTGTACTCATCTGTAAAACTGAGACAGTCAGATTTATCATACCAACCCCACGGGGCTGTTGAGAGGATCAAATATCTTTAAATCATTTTGTAAACTATAGAATGATAATGTAAGTATAAAACTATTATTACTCATTACTAGCTACCTATGTGATTGATGGGACCCAGGCCCAGAATTTTCCCATATGTTTCAGTAGCCCAGATCACTGGTGCCTCCACCCAAGGCATCTGACCCACCCTGCCCACCTTGATTACTTAGTTAGTTTACTTGATAGTCTTTAATCCCACCTAGATCTTTTTACTGACCCTTTTTCCCTTTTTGTATATAAGCATCAGTCTCCCCCCTATTAACTTGCAGAACACAATAGCAGATTTACTCTAAGTCTTGCTGGCCATACTGGCAAATAAACTTGGCTACTTTGACTGAAAAAAGGCTTGAGTAGTCAAATTCTTTCAAGGCAGACCCCCCTACTCTTGCATTTTGGGGTTCCCAGCACCCCAGACCACAACATGATCATGGGCAAGTCACTTCCCAAGGGCATCTTCAATTAAGGAATAAGTAGGCTTTCACAAGCTATATTCAGCAGTGGAGGACATCTTAACCATTTTGCAGTTGACTGAAAGATAGAGACTTGGAGGTCCCATTGTGCTGTTTATGAAAAAGCATTTGACTCAGTAGTTTTCTCATTGGCAAAAATGTTGTAGTTTGTCCTTCATTCTTGAAGAGGACCACGACATCAGGAAGATGATGCCAAGACTTGAAACTGAATTGGATTACAGTGAGGGTGGGCTGTGCAAGGTTACCAGCCTCACTTCCTCTAGAGCCATCTGGGTCCATTGACAAAGTATGTATCAGGACAACTGGAGATGGCTCTGGATGCAGTGGGAGACCTTGGCCTTTTAGAGTTCTCACTTTGACTTGGCAGTGCCCATTCAGTGATTAGAGGTGTTCAAGAAGTGAGCCAAAGGATGGCCCCTTTAATTGAAAAAAAAAAATCAAACTGGGAGGGGGAGACCCTTAAGGTTGGTTCTGGACAAAAGAGAAAGATTACTATTTACATTCATTCTGAGCCATCAGAAACCAAAAAGTAACCATTAAGTGGTGCTAAATGGTGGGCAGGGACCTATTGTTGGCCAATCAATGAGAGCTAGAGTGAATTGGGTTTCAGACATGGTCTTTAAGAAAGAAATCTAACCAGTAAACCCCAGGATATCCAGGTAGGCTTCAGCCATCAAAATTTACTTTCCTTTGGCCAGAGTACCCTCAGGTAAGGGCATGACACCCCGTAGAGAGGAGAGAAGAGGAGAAGAGAGAAGGAGAAGGGAGGAGGGGAGGAGAGGGAAGGAGAGGAGATATAAAAAGAGCAGAGGTAGCAATCATGATCTCAGAGTTAAAGTTAAAATAGATTTAATTAAAAGAGATAAACAGGGAAACTACACTATGTATCACCAATATTATTCAAAATTGCTTTAGACCATTTAAAATAATTGCAGACAGTATAAAATACCTTAGAGTATGATGTGGTTTTAGGGGTGCAGGGACCCCAAAATACCGAGGTTCAGGGCGGAGTTCTCTGGAAAGAATTCTCAGACTCCAGCAGTCTTCCAGCCAAGTGGCAAAAAGTTTATTGTAATGCTGTATAGAGGGCAGAGTTCTTTAGGCAACTCTTCTGGCAAAAATGTAAGTGTCGCAGTGGAAGGATTGTGGGCTAGATGAACCCTAAGGCGTTTTCTACCTCTAAATCTATGAGATAGATCATTATCATTATTTCATTAGTGGTCCCCACACAGGCTGATCATGATAGAATTGCTAATCACTGACCACCACCTAAAGCATTTTCTTTGAATTAATGAAGAAATATTTTATTTTTTTCCTGAAGACTTTTGGTCTTTTTAGAAGTTCACTTCTAAGATTGTGTAATTTTGTGTGTGTGTGTGTGTGTGTGTGTGTGTGTGTGTGTGTGTGTCCCAAACCAGTTCCAAAGGTGGTAGAAAGAGGGAGGGAAGGAACCATAACAGAACTAGGAACATTTCCGGAAGTCACTAAGGATAGCACTACAAAGAAGATATGGAAGTTTGGGGCTTCTCCATCACCTAGGTCCTTTGGGAGGGTGAAGGAAGGAAAGAAATGAGGAAATAAGCATTTATTAGGTGTACTATGTGTGAGGCACTGTGTTAAGTTGCTTTGCAAATATTCTTGGATCCTCATAACAACTTTGGAAAGTAGGTACTATCATTATCCCCATTTTACAGGTGAGAAAACTGAGGCTGAGAGGTTAACTGATTTGCCCAGGGTTATATTACTAGTAAGTGAATTAGGTCATCCTGAATCCAAGTCCAACACTATCTGTGAAGTATTTTTTTTTTTTTGATGAGGCAGTTGGGTTTGAGTGACTTGCCCAAAGCCACACAGCTAGTCAGTGCTATGTGTCTGAGGCCGGATTTGAATTCAGGTCCTCCTGACTCCAGGGCCGGTGCTCTGTCCACTGTGCCACCTAGCTGCCCCTATCCATGAAGTATTGAAGTAATAAATGACTATCCTGGAGAGCAGAGACAAGAAGAAAAGGATGGAAGGGGCAAAGTTAAGTAGGAGGCTATTCTGGGTTTATACAGAATAACATAATTCTAGGTTTCAGAGCAACACAGCACTATTATTTCTTCCTACCACCTAAAGAGTATAAGCTACCCTATAGTCTACTTGGCTGGGTGGGGTAAAGGAATCCAATTTGGGGTTACTTCCTTCCCTGGAAACTGACAAGTAAAACCCAGCACCAGGACTGTTTCCAGAAAGCAGTTGATTTCAATTCTTCTCCAAAAGGAATTGAGGCTTACATCTCTATTGTAAGAAACACAGGGTGTGGAAATGAGGTCCTTCAGCCTAGAAAGAGTGGTTTTCAGGAAGTTGAGTTCATCCTTTTTTTGGGAAAAGGAATCCACTGAGGGCATGCCAACAAACTAAAACACATCCAAAGAAAGATGATTGGGATAATTTAAGGTTTGAAAACCATGTCCTCTGAGGAACAGCTCTCACTAGGGAACCTAGAAGCCCACAGAGGTGCTGTGACTTACCTAATGTCATACAGTCAGTGTTAGGGCTAGGATTTGAACCCAGCTCCCTTGATTTAGTCTGCACTGAGATCAAAGGCAATATCTTAGAGGTCATTGAATCCCTCATTTTACAAATGAAGAAACCGAGGCACAGATAAGTAAAATTATTTGTCCGGTGTTGAAGAAACTAAGTTGTTTAGTGTAGGAAAGGAAGAATTTAGGCGGCAGGTCAAGAAAGCTGTCTTCAAATATTTAAAAGGCTATCAAGTGAAATTTTTTCTGTTTAACTCCAGAAGGTAGATCTAAGACCTGTGGCTTGGTATTTCCTGGGAAACAGATTTTAACTTAATAAATATGGAAGAACTTTCTAATAACTGAGTTGTCAAAGATGGAATGGGCTGTCTTATGAGATTTTTCAAGCCAAGGTTAGATGATTGGATTTCCTCATTTCTGTCATGATAACTGAACTGAAATTGAAAAACTTCTACAAAAGTCTGGGATGTTGGAGAGGGGATTCCAATGTTGGTAGAGACTGGAAGAGATGATCTACAAAGTCTACTCAACTCTCCATGATTTCATGATCTTCTCCCCAGATGGGGACCAAAAATCCAATCAAACCCTAGATTCAGATGATCATAGAATGTTAGAAACGGAAAGAACCACACTGACAATCTAGCACAACACCTTTGTTTTACGTTTGAGGAAACTGATGCTCAGAGAGAGGAAGTGATTTGCCCAAAATCACACAGCTATTTAATGGCAAAAACCAAGGCTGACATTCAGATCGCCTGACTCCTGATCTGGTGCTTTTCCAGCCACAGTATGGAAGAAGGAGCTTGTTGAAAGGCCTGTCGCCTTTTTAGAGAAGGCAATAGAGAACATGAAAAAGAGTACTAATGGGAGGGTAGACCTTTGACTGGCAAGTGAAGTAAAGAGGTATCTTTGTTGGATATTCATATTTTTTATCTTTTTTTTTTGTTGCTACATTTGAATTCCAAACTGTTTCTCCCTCTTTAGCTCACTAAAGAAGGCCAACTATGCAATACATACATATATCAGTTCTTTCTCTGGAGGTGACAGCATCTTCCTTCATAGGTCCTTTGTAGCTGATTTGAATATTCACATAACTCAGAATAGCTTAGTCATTCACATTTACTCTTCGCACAATATTGCTCTTATTGTATATAATGTTTTCTTGGTTTTGCTCATTTCATTCCATTATTTTGTACAAGTCTTTCCATGTTTTCCTAAAATCAACCTGCTCTTTATTTCTTATGGAACAGTAGTACTCCATCACAATCACATACCACAGCTTATTCAGCCATTCCCCAGTTGATGCACATTTCCTCAATTTCTAGTTCCTTGTCAACAAAGAGAGCTGCTATAAATATGTTAGAATATATAGTTTCTTTTCCTTTTTCCCTCATCACCTTCGGAAACAGACCCTCCCCTCTCTTACCCTCCCCTCCTGGGTCAAAGGGTATACACTGTTTTATAACTTTTGGTGCATAATCCCAGATTGCTCTCCAAAAGTTCACCAACAGTATATTAGTGTTCCAATTTTTCCATATCCCCTCCAACATTTGTCATTTTCCCCTTCTATTATTTTAGCCAATCTGATAGGTGTGAGGTGGTACCTCAAAGTTGTTTTAATTTGCATTTCTCTAATCAATAGTAATTTGGAGCATTTTTTCATATGACTATACATAGCTTTGATTTCTTCCTCCAAAAACTGTCTATTCATATCTTTTGACCATTTATCAATTGCACATTTATCTTTTAATCATTAAAACTTGGGCTTGAACTCTACCCTCATGGATCTCACTGATCCACCCTGATGCCCTCTGGTGATGCAGATTCCAACCATCCATGCCTGCCCATCCTGTGTCCATGTTATCCCCAAAGTTCAGCACAGTGGAGGTCTTCCCCAATTTTTTCCTAACATTATGAGGTTACCAGGGTAGCACCTGGTGACTTCATTCTACTGCTCATCCTTCTCCCTCACCACCCATTCTCTCTTCCTGTTATATTTCTTTGATGCCTGAGATTACTCCTGTTCTTTTTCAAGGTCCTTCATTGGTTAAATGTTGCCTATTCACATCCACCATGCACCTCACCAGATCTTTTCCCTACAACAATGCTGGTAGAATTTTAGCATCAAAAAGACAGGCTTTTGTTTCACTGGGAAGTTTGGGGTCATTAAAGAAGCTTTGTAGTTTTTAAAAACAACCCAATCTACTCTCTCCCTCTCATTCACTTCAGGCCCAGTTCGTTGCCCATCTGTACTGTCTCTCTCAGATAGACATACTGGTAGACAAACTCTACATTGTTCAACCAGATACATATTACAATTTGGGCAATTTGATGCATTTGTTCTTTACTGTGTGGATGTTCAGGCCAAACTTTTGGGTGGTGACAGACCTTTCCAGGATACTCTAAAATATTTCCGTGCTTTTTTTCCCCTCCTAAATTTCTTATTTATTTTTAACATTTTTTTTTATTCTGAGTTCCAAATTCTTTTCCTCCCTGCAGTCCCTCCCCCACCTATTGAGAAGGCAAGAAATATATCAATTACACATATGAAGTCATGCAAAACATATTTTCATATTAGCAGTGTTGCCAAAAAAAAAAAAGAAAAGAAAAATGAAGACCAATTTGCATTCAGAGTTCATCAGTTCTCTCTCTGGAGGTGGATAGCATTTTTCATTATGAGTCCTTTATAATTGTCTTGGACCATTGTGTTGATCAGAATAGCTAAGTCTTTCATGATGTTCTCTGCTTTGATGTGGCCAGCCCAATATCATCTGTAAGCAGGAGTAACTGGGCAATATAAATCCATTCGCAGGCAATCTCCTTTATCACATCTCTAACAAGCACACATTTCCTTGTTTTATGCCCCTCCTGGTGTTTGTAATTGGTGCCGGTGGAGTCATTGAACTCCATTTTTGTTGTTGTATTTTAAACTGTCAACTCCTTGAGAGCAGGGACTGTCTTTTGCCTTTCTTTGTATAACCAGCACATAGCACAGTGTCTGACACATAGTAGGTGCTTAATAAATACAGAATGACTAACTGAATATTGAATGATTCTTATGTATAAATTGCAGATAGCTTTTTGGGAAAGAGCCTTTAGGGTGGCATTTGGCTTAGGAAATCATTTTTTTTTTCATAACCAGCAACGAAAAGCACAATGGGACTTGGTATTCTCTAGATCTTTCATTCGCCTGAAAAATGATAAAGATATGTTCCATTGTTGAGCATTACTTGTGAAAGCCTATTTGTTCCCTACTAGTACCCTCAATGAGAATGCCTTAGATTCATGTAAAAATGACTCAGAGAAAGATTTTGTATAGGTGGGAAACGAGGCCAAGTGGTTGACAGTTATTGATTTTTTGCTATCTTAAAAATTAATACTCAGATATTAGATTGCTTTGCTTCTTCCAGATACAATTCTTTGCTACTGAAAAAAAAAGTACTGCTGTAAGTATTTTGTTGTATATGGAGATGGTCTTCTTATCAATGACCTCTTTGGAATATAAACCTAGTAGTGGAATCTTTGGGTCAAAGGGTATGAACATTTTAATCACTAAAATTTCATCTCTGTATCCTTGGCACTTTATACAAGACAGTGCACATAATAGATGCCATTTGAATAGAATTTAATCTGAAAACATTTGGGTCATTGGGCCTCTTGAAACTCCATTTTGCACCTTGCTGATTTATTTACCACATAATATTCTGTTATAATTATTTGTTTATGTTTTATGCTACTAGACTACATGCTTTATGGGGGCGGGAGTCATTTCTTATTTCAGCTTTGTGCCTTCCTCGGTACCTAGCAAAGTGCTTTGCACATGTGTTTGGTGAATGAATAAACAATGAGACACAGACCCACATGGCCCAAGATGAGAATGAAACTCTTTTTCCTCCTGACTCACTTGAGAAGCTTCATGAGAATTGTTTTCAAGGCTAGTAGGATCTTGATTCATTCCAGGGGCTCTTCAGGAGCTTCTGCATTCTGAAACAAAGCTTGGGATTCCAGGAAAAAGCCATCATCAATTGAAAGAAGAACACTGCATTTTCATCATGAGAAGCTGAGACTTGAGATCCTTGTGTTATTGATTTGATCTGACTGAAAACTTTTGCATGTGGCTCCTTCCTGAAAATGTCAGAAGTTCTAATGAAATCTCCACCTCCAAGGAAAAACCAAACCATAATGGCCTTTGAGAAGTTGGCTAACTATGTCTTTTCCCTTTTCTTTTCAGTCTTTGCTAGATCCCTTCCAGAGAGCCCAGTTCTGTGGCTCTACCTGTATACAAATGGAAATTTTGGATCCGCTAGGAAGTATACTGTCTTTTCCTGTGTCATGATACACAAGTCATTTTCTTGGTTCTTCTATTCATAGAACTGGAGGTATAGAATTAACCACCATATATGGAGATGTTGCTGTTAGCCTACAACTAATAACAGTAACAATTTTTTGCATTTTTAAAGCTGTTTAAGGCTTACAGAGCACTTTCCTCACGACAACCTTCTGAGGTAGGGAGCAAAAAATATTATAATTCACACTTTACAGTTAATGTAACTGAGGCTTAGAGAGGTAATGATGGTTTGTTCCAAGTCACAAAGCTAATGTTAGAGCTAGGATTCCAACCCAAGTCTACTGACTTCAAGTCTAAGAATTACAGAATCATTGAGTTGGAAGGCATCTCAAAGGCCATCTACATTAGAGTATTGGGTTCATTCTGGGTACCACATTTAAAAGGGATATTGACAAATTGGCCATGTCTAGAGGATGGTGAGAGGTCCACAGATGATGGATCCATTGAAAGAATTGGGCATGTTTAACCTGGAGAAGAGAAGATTCTGTAGGGGGAAGCACGGGGAAAAGGAACATGAAGACTGTCTTTAACTATCTGAGGGCAATTGTGTGGGAGAGAAATTAGACTACTTGGTCCAAGAGGGTAAAAGTAGGAAAAATGGGTAAAAGTCATAAGGGACACATTTAGTCTAGTTGTATGGAAATCTAACAGTCAGAGCTAAGTGGATGAGTAGGCAAGTTAACTTTTAGTTTCTTTTCTTTAGCACTGGGGCTAGTTTTATACTGACAATTTGTATTCTTTCCCTTGAGTCTCCTTATGACAAATAAAAATAATAATTCACATTTATGTAGCACTTTAAGGTTTGCAAAGGGGTTTACACATGTTCTCTCCCTTAATGCTCACGAGAACCCTGTGAAGTAGGTACCATCATTGTTGTTGTTTAGTCATTTCAGTCTTGTCTGACTGTTTGTGACCCCATTTGGGGTTTCTTGGCAAAGATGCTGGAGTGGTTTGCCATTTTCTTCTCTGTCTCATTTTACAGACTTACCATTAATTAGAGACCTACTAAGCAGAACATTTAATTACTTGGAATTTTTTTCCACCCTTTTTAGAAAAGACCAACTCCCCCATAGAGCAGGTAGGTGGCACAGAGAATAGAGGACCGGGATTTGGGTCAGGAAGACCTGAGTTCAAACATTTACTAGCCATGTGACCCTGGGCAAGTTACTTAACCTCTATTTGTCTCAATTTCATCAACTGTAAAACAAGGATAATAATAGCACCTACCTCTCAGGGTTGTTGTGAAGTTTGAATGCGATATTATTTGTAAAATGATTCGTACAGTGCCTGGCACATAATAGGTGCTTAATAAATGTTTACTGATTGGCTGAGATCCCAGAAAAGTTCTTAAATTTCTAAGATTTTGTGGGTGTGGCCACTTGAGAAGTGTTTCCACCTTCTCTTGGGGAGACAATGTGATCCACAAGCTTAATAGAAGCTCTGCAAAATTGTCATTTGTCAATTGACAGCTTTAAATCAGCTTCCTCCAGCCAAACTAACATTTTCATCAGTCTCCTCGTGTTCCTCCAGCATCTCACCAAAGACAATGATGTCATCAAGGTACACAAAAGCTTCCAGACAGTTCATATCTCCAGCTACTTTCTCTATCAGCCTTTGGAAAATGGGTCATGCCTCAAAGACAGCTTGGGGCCTTTGCTCAAGCTGGTAAAACTGAAGTTAGAGAGATGAAAGCAGTCTTCCTTGTCATCCTCATACACTGAATCTGATAGTACCCACTATACAAGTCCAAGGCTGAAAACCTCTGGTTGCCTTGCAGACAATCCAAGTCATCTTGTATCCATGTTGCATAGTGTACTGGTCCTCTTTAGTCCTTTTGTTCAGAGTTTGGTAATTAACACACATTTTCTTAGGCACCACCACACTGGGTGCTGCATAAGGGCTTCTGGATTCTGTAATGATGCCGTTCACCAGCATTTCTTCGAGATGATTTCTGAGATCTTCCATCATAGACCGAGGCATCTTCCTAGCTCTTTCTCTGTTTGGTCCAGAATTAGTGAGATGGATTCTATGGGTTGCACCTCAAGCACATCCCGTATTTCATTCATGCAATCAGAATGCACCTGTCCTCTTGCTGAGTTGCAGCCTCAACCTGTCTTTCCATTCTTGTGGTACTAGGGAGTCCCCAAAGCCACAAACCTCGGGATCTTGCAGAGGGTGAACATTTGGGGTTTCTATGATGTTCACAGGAACCTGTTGCCTCTATCCTCTTGTAAGCCTCTGCACAGCCTACACGGATGGTCAAAGTGTACAGGTATCGGGTACCAGCTGGTGGCTCACAGTATCCCGCTTGAATTTTGAAGACTAGAATCAATTCCAATAGATGCTGACATTCTGATGAGTGTTGGAAGGTCTGGACGTACCATAGATGGAATGACTACTTTTCTGTTAACACCTAGATATATATTCCACATGTAGATAGTCTTCATCATTTCAGACCACCAAGTCCAAGCCCTGTCATAGACTTGAAAGACATTTTATCCAAATGCCAGTCATAAAAAGATTAGAAAGATGGTAACTGGAGAGCTACTATTGTGCAGGACAGCACTGTAATCCACATTCTCAATTTTTACCATCACCTCTGCACACGGTCCCACGGACCGATAAAGAATTGATGATGAGGTCAATGCGACTGTCCTTGTCCCAAACTGCAATGGAGGCTTCTATAGTACAGATTCAATCCACAGAGCAAGAATATACTGATAGCCAACCTGGCACGGCTGCCAGTCCACTCGTCTGATCCTGGTAGTTAGCTAATACCAAGGCCTAGCTCAAGTACAGGGACTGAAAAATTAGTCAGTGACAAGAGAATGAAGCCCCTTGGACTAGTCACTAGGCCGGTGAAAGAAATAGTTACACATGTATTAAGACAAAAATACTAGAGCTTGCCCGTGTGAAGTGTGCTTTGCTTGTAATGGCATGTTCACCGTTGTACAAGTGAATTACTGCATGCTTGAGTTTGCTTTTTAAAAATTTTGCTGTTGTATTTGTTTGTGTTTTATGTTTCGTTCATGCCTTAGCAATGTCTGTTTGCTAATTGTGTTGTATATATGCTACTGCTTATGGTTAAGCTGCATTTTATACATAGGCCTGTTGCTAGTGCCATTGTTGCAGCTAGCTAGCTTTGCTTTGTTAGTCAGCCATTTGTGCTGCTTTTGATTGCTGCCAGTGAGTTATGGATATGCACACACTTTTGAAATGTGCATGTGTTACATCCTGTGCGTCATCAGGTGTGTTTTCACCATCCTCCTCCCAGGTGCTGCTCTCTATAGTGCCGTGGTTACTGAATGTGCTGTTAATGTGCATTTGTTTATTTCTGTTTCAATAATACTGAAGGTTGGGTACCTGGGACACAAGGAGACTCACTTATTGTTTTAAAGGGCTGATCTTTGCATTTATTCTGTATAATTACAGGTTTTGGCCTTGTCCCTAGTTAATCTTTGCAAGGGGCTGTAAAAAAAATTTGGCTCAGGGAAGGAAGGTAACCTGAGTCCTAAAACCCATTTGGATGGGATTTTTTCATCATCTGTAGGGATGTATGCCCCATGCCTGTGTGAGGGGCAGGGCAGGGTTGGGGAGAGGGGGAGAGGAGAGAGCCAGGTTCTTTTCTTTCTTTGGTCTCGGAAGTCTCTTTGGGTCCTGCAGTTGCTTCAGGTGCTTTTGGCTCCCTGCTTTGAGAGAGAAGATGGATGATGCAAATTCCACTTTAGGTTGCTGGAGGGAAAATAATACTCTGGAAGAAACTGACATGAAAGGCACTAGCATCACGTCCCCATCACGTCCTTATCCCCAGTTTGTTGTCCTAGAGACTTCAGGGAGTTTTCCTTTCAATACCTGGGATTCTCTTGGTTGCACTGAGTTGTCACACGCCCAATCAAAGAGCTCCTTCACTCTTACATCGTCTAGTATTTTGTTGTTGTTGTTGAGTCATTTTTCAATTGTATCTGACTCTCAATGACCTTATTTGAGATTTTTCTTGGCAAAGTGGTTGCCATTTCCTTCTCCAGCTCATTTTACAGATGAGGAAACTGAGGCAAACAGGGTTAAGTGACTTGCCCAGGGTCACACAGCTAGGAAGTGTCTGAGGCCGGATTTGAACTCAAGAAGATAAGTCTTCCTGACTCCAGGCCTGGCACTCTATTCACTGTGCTTCTAGCTGCCCTTATTGTCTGGTATATATTCTACTATACATATTTTCTCTGATTTCTGTTTTGTTATTGACTTGGATAAATGGGTTTCTTTGTTTAAAAAAAAATTGGATCCTTACATTTTATAAAGAGTCTCAACATTATAAGGGGCATCATGCTGTAACTAGAAAGAATGGTAGAGTTGAAGTAGAAATGTGAGGCATTATTTTTATAATGAAGGCTGAAACAAATAGAGACTTTTATTTAACTTTCAAGTTATCCAGACAATTAAATTTAATTAAATCACTGCCCCATTGCTCCAAGCATCCGGCAGTCCATGGAGGTTTTTATATTTCCTTCTAGTGCCTTACTTCATTCTAATTCCTTCCCTTGCTCCTAAGAAATGCAGGATACTCCCATTGCAATGGTTCACCAGCGCTTTTATTACTTCCCACTTCCCAAAAGAGAGTCCCAGATATCACAGAACAGATAATTCCCTGCAGTCTTTAGTCCATAAGCTGGGAATAGTGACAAGACATTAGTTCCTTTCATGTCAGTTTCTTCCAGAGTATTATTTTACCTCCAGAAACCTGAAGTGGGATTGGCATCATCCATCTTCTCTCTCAAAGTCGGAAGCCAGAAGAACCTGGAGCAACTGCAGAACCCAAAGGAAAAACACTTCTCTCACCTGCTCCCACTCACTAGGTCCCCTACCTGCCCCCCAAGAAGGACCATGCTTTAGATGATATCTGATTTTCGTTCCATGTTATTATCAGATTATTTCCAGCAAAGACTCCAGTGGAAATATAAACATTAATGTTACTGAAAGCCAGCTAAAGGACCCTAAAGGACCGCGTTGCTATTGACTACTTAATTTTTTCTCCACAGTCTTTTATGAGAGTCTTGGGAGGAGGAAGTTTAATTGAGCTTCAGTATCTAGGCCAAAGGACTTTAAAACACAGTGTAGGATTTATGTCCCTTCCAGTAGGGTCCAAGACATTCTAAACTCTTACCTTCTTTGTGACGGATTCCATAGGACTAGACCTGGGGTCAGGAAGACCTGAATTCAAATTTGGCATTGAACGCTTCCTAGCTGTGTAATTCTGGGTAAGTTAGTTAACCTCTGCTTGCCTCAGTTTCTGAGTTGTTGTGAGGATGAAATGAAATAATATTTATAAGGCACTTAGCATATTTTTGTTGTTTTTCAGTTATGTCCAATTCTTTATGACCCCATTTGGGCAAAGTTACTGGAGTGGTTTGCCATTTTCTTCTCCAGTTCATTTGATATATGAGAAAACTGAGGCAAACAAGGTTAAGTGACTTCCTCAGGGTCATACAGCTAGGAAGTATCTGAGGCCAGATTTGAACTCAGGAAGATGAGTCTTCCTGACTCCAGGCCTGGCTCTCTATTCACTTTGCCACCTAACTGCCCACTTAGCACAGTGCCTGGCACGTAATTAAATACTTAACAAATGCTTGATCCCTTCCCTCTTCATCAAGGTTGTACTGACAATGTTCCCATATTCCAGAGGGGGAAATCAAGACCTGAAATTAGAATATGACTTCTTCTAGTTGTGATCATAGCTGATGGCCTCTTGCTCAGCCACCCTGGGACTTCTTTTCTAAACAGAAAGGGCATCAGCTGACATTTAATACTTTAGAGAATTCTCAAGCCTTCTAATAGATCGATAGAACATTTATTAAGTGCGTACTATGTGCCAAGCAACATACTAAGTGCCAGGAATTTAAAGACAAGCAAAAAAGATCATCCCTACCCTCAAAGAGCTTACATTCTAATGGGAGAAGGATACATAAAAGGCTGCTAGAAAGTGTATGTGTTGGAGGAGAGCTATAAGGTTACCTGAAAAGGCACTAAGACTACTGCGGAGGAGTTAGAAAAGTTAGTCTGGAGAAGAGCCAGGATCTTGGCCTGGGAACACAAAATGATAGTCTGAGCCAAAGACTCATCAATCAGAGGACAGGGCCACAGGGCAAAGCTTGATGAGGAGGAAGTAGAAAAATCCACGGAGTAGAGCCAGGAGTAAAGATGTTTCCAATGCCCTTGGTATCTTTGATGAGAAATTGCATTTCCTGCAAATTAAAACAATGCTGAAGCATTACCTCACACCTATCACAGTGGTTAATATGACAGACAAGGAAAATGATAAATGCTGGAGGGTATGTGGAAAAATAGGGACACTAATGCACTGTTGGTGGAGTAGTGAACTGGTCCAACCATTCTGGAGAACAATTTGATACTGTGCCCAAAGGTCTATAAAACCATGCATATCTTTTGAACCAGCAATACCACTACTAGGTCTGTATCCCAAAGAGATTGAAGAAAAGGGAAAAGGACTCATATGTACAAAAATATTTGTAGCAGCTCTTTTTTGTAGTGGCAAAGAATTAGAAATTATGGGGATGCCCATCAATTGGGGAATGACTGAACAAGTTATGGCATGTGATTGTGATGGAGTATTATTGTGCTATAAGAAATGATGAAGAAAATGGTTTCAGAAAAACCTGGGAAGACTTACATGAACTGATACAAAGTGAACAGAACCAGAAGAACATTATACACAGTGACAATAATCACCTGTGAATGATTTAGCTACTCTGATCAATACAATGATCCATGACCATTCCAAAGGACTCATGATGAGAAATCCTACCCACCTTCAGCAAGAACTGATGAACTCTGAGTGCAGATTGAAGCCTATTTTTTTGCACTTTTTAATTTCTTGTTTCTTATTTTTTTTATTTTTGCAACATGGCTAATACAGATATATGTTTTGCATGAGTTCACACATACAATTGGTATCATATTGCTTGCCTTCTCAATCAGTGGGGGAAGGGCTGAAGTCAGGGAAAAAATTTAGAACTCAAAATATAAAAAATGAATATTATGAGAAAAATGACAACTTCCAGTTTAAAAAAATTGCATTTCCTACTCAACAGAGACAGAGAAAGGTAATGACTAATGGATGGTCAGTTCCCAAGTTCAAATGAAATCATAAGATCATAGCTCTGAAAGAGAATTTAGAGGTAATCAAGCCCCCCCCATTTTACAATTGAGTAAATAGATCTAAAAAAGTGAAGTGATTTACACAAGTAATAAGTAACAGACCAGATTTGAATTCAGCTACTCTAACTCTAAACCTAGTACTCTCTCCATTGTAACCTAATGAGTATCACCAAAGAGAGGCCTCAATCCATGAGGATATTTATCAAGATTTAAGCCACTTCTGAGGCTATCCTGAGAAGAGCTAGAGAGTGATGATGACAAACTTGGTTTTTAATGGCTTAATTGATTCCCATAAATAATTTTTTTAAGCTCATGAAGCTTAACACTTGTCACTAACCTTAATACTTGTCATGAAATTTTGTTAAGTATAATTATCTTTCTCTATTTTATTTTTGCTTATTTTTATTTTATTTTTTCACATTTTAAAAAATTACGAACTTTAGCATCAACTAAAGTGAGTGTTTTAATATACACAGTAGAGTAGAAAGAGAGGGTTATACATGCAGCTGTGCATCTGTTATGTACAGCTTGCTTTTCTTTTTAAGTACATGACAAATTTACCATGTTACTTTCAGATCTGCCCTTCTTTCCTGTGATTCCTTCTGGCTTTCCTTCTGTTATCTTCTGTGCATTTCAAAAAAAGTTTCTATTTCTGTTCTCCATTTTTTTGGGGAGGGGGGGAGCAATTCTATCCCTAGTTCCCCTGTTTCTGCCTTCCCCGCTTCTGAACTGAGACAAAAAGAAAAACAAAACATCGGTAATAAATATGCATAGTCAAGCAAAACAAATCCCAAATTTGCAATGTCTAAAAATGTATCTCTCATTCTCTATCTAGAATCCATCACCTCTCTGTCAGGAGGTAGATAGCATGCTTCATCATAAATCTTGTAGAATTATGGTTGGCCAGCAGAGCCCCAATGTCTTTCAGAGTTGTTTGCCTTTACAATATTGTTTTTATTATATAAATTGTTCACCTGGTTCTGCTTACTTCAATCTGTATCAGTTCGTACAAGTCTTTCCAAGTTTTTCTGAAATAGTATTCCACCACATTCATGTGCCATAATTCATTCAGCTGTTCCCCAATGAATGGAAACGCCCTCCTAGTTCTTTGACACCACAAAAGAACACTATAAATATTTTTGTATATATTGATCCTTTCCCCTCTTTCTTTGATCTCTTCAAAGTATAGAGCTGGTAGAGGTATTTCTAGATCAAAAGGTATGCACAATTTAATAACTTTTGGAGCATAGTTCCAAACTGCTTTCCAGAATGGGCTAGACCAGTTCACAGCTCCACCCAAAATATATATTAAATGTCTTTGTACTTATTTGTACTCTTTGAACCCCTTGTTGAACCTGTGTATGAAAGCCAGGTTCAGCACTGGAGATTCTCTGGCAGTGATATCTGCTTCTCACACCACAGTGGGGAATCACAGACTGCCAGAGCCAGGGCAGGAGAGAGAAGGGAGAGCCATTGGGCAGGTCACATTTTACCATCTTGGGTTTGGAGGAGGGATAAACACCCCATATCTTTACTTATCTAGATGCTTTGGAGAACATTGAATGCTAACCCTTCTAAGGACTTTTCTATGTTTGGCTTTTAGGGATATATGTTCTAGCGATAACAACCACAACAACCCTTTGGCCATGACCTAGGGGTAGCATGGACCCCAAACTCCAAGTCCCCAGAAACAAAATGAGACTGAGAAAGGCAGACTATCTTTGAACTCCTTGAGGGGCAAAGTCTTCTTTGGTCCAGAAGATGGGGAATATTACAGTGGACAATCTCTCTAGCAACTGTACCATCGACCACACCATTCACCAGACTCTGGCTCCGGTGATCTATGTTTTAGTGTTGGTGGTGGGTTTCCCAGCCAACTGCCTCTCTCTCTACTATGGCTATCTACAGGTCAAAGCCAAGAATGAATTGGGGGTCTACCTCTGCAACCTGACTGTGGCTGACCTCCTCTACATCTGCTCCCTGCCCTTCTGGCTCCAGTATGTTCTGCAGCACGATGACTGGCCCCACGGAGACCTGTCCTGTAAGATCTGCGGCATTCTCCTCTATGAGAACATTTACATCAGTGTGGGCTTTCTCTGCTGCATTTCCATCGATAGGTACCTGGCAGTGGCCCATCCTTTCCGCTTCCACCAATTCCGCACCGTGAAGGCCGCTGCTGGAGTCAGCGTGGTGATCTGGGTCAAGGAGCTCCTGGCCGGTGCCGTTTTCTTCAGGAATAGTGAGGTCGTGGAGGATAAGGACCGACATCGGGTCTGCTTTGAGCACTATCCCATCGAGGCATGGCAGCGTAAAATCAATTATTACAGGTTCTCGGTGGGTTTCCTCTTTCCCATTTGCCTGCTTTTCTTCTCTTACTGGGGCATCCTAAGGGCTGTGCAGAGAAGCCACGGCACTCAGAAGAACAGAAAAGACCAAATCCAGAGACTAGTATTGAGTACCATGATTATTTTCTTGGCCTGCTTTTTGCCCTACCATGTCCTGCTGGTCGTGCGCAACCTGTGGGAAGTTAACTGTGAGTTTGCCAAGGGGATCTTCAACATCTACCACTTCTCCCTTCTCCTGACTAGTTTCAACTGTGTGGCTGACCCGGTGTTATACTGTTTTGTGAGTGAGAACACCCACAAAGACTTGGCCAGGTTACGCAATTCTTGCTTTGGCTTCCTGACCTGTTCTGGGAAGACAGGGTCCAAGGAGTCCTACCCACTGAGCAGCCCAGAGGCCTCTGGGAAAAACGAAGCCCGGAGGGAGGAGCCTGAGCTGCTAACTAAACTCCGCCCACCGTGCCCGGTCGCTTCCCCTCCTGGAACGGGAGGGACTGGCCAGGAATGTTAGACCAGGCCAAGTCATTCAGTAGAGGTACCAGCGATGTGATCTGTGGGCTGGAGCTTCTCCGCTGGCTTCAGTTCTAACACCTCTGTTACCTGCAGGCTCCCCGCCTAGGTAAAGCCTGAAGATGGAGTGAGATTATGAGCCATGGACAAATGTTGCAGCTCAGCCAGGTTCTTCTACCCCTGAGCTCCACCCTCTGATGGCTCTCAGAAAACCCACTCAGACACACATGCTGAGCGTATGAATAAACTCCAAGAGATTCCCAGGCGCCTGAGATGCCGACGGCACATCCAGGCACTGCTCCACAAAGCTCAGGCTGTGACTGCCTCTCCCTCTTATCTGGGAAAGGGAACGTGAATTGCAGCCTGTAAGACATTTTCAAAGAAAAAGGAGCTGTCTTACAAGTATATATTGAAAAGGGAATTATGGATTGGGGGTAGGGAGGTGTTATGATAAAAGCAGTATAAGGGGCATATGGAAGCAAGTTTCATAAGAAGGTATTTGTGTGTGTGTGTGTGTGTGTGTGTGTGTGTGTGCATGTTTCCAAGTAGCCCTACCTAACCAGCCTGCCCAGGGTCTGAATCTCCCATATTGCCTGCTCCCTTAGGTTAACGTGTTGGCGTTTCAAATTAATGTGTTGGCGTTTCAGATTGAAATGCACCTTTATTATTTGAGGCAAAGGGAGATGTGAAAAGCTATTATCATCCATTAACTCTACTAGTTCACCTAAAAGAATGAGGACTTTATGATGACAATGAGGAGAGACATTATAAGGAATGAGGACGTTATGATAAAGACATTATGATGAGAAAGAGAGGTGGTCCAGATGTCTTTCTGTGGAGAGTGGGAGATTGTTGGGTATCAGGGTACATAATGAGACATCTGGGTTAGAAAGGCAAGGAGACAAAGAGAAAGGATTTAAAAGCACTAAAAATAAACTTCTCCTAGCTGGAATTTTTACCAAGATCCTTGAATTGTTGGAAAGTTAGTACTAGGTGACTTTGAATAAACACCCAGGACTTTCAGAAAGGTTGGGTGGGAGTAAGCCAAATGTACCACCCTCATTCTCTTTGTCCATGAAAAATAAATCTTAGAGGGTATTAAGTCTTCAAGTATTCAAAGAGCTATCCTTAGGAATAGAGATCAGATTTGTTCTGCTTAGCTCCAGAGGAGAGAACTAGGAACAAGAAGTATATGTTACACTGAAGCAGATTTAAATTCAGTGGAAGGAGAAATTTCCCAGCAATTAGAGCTGTCCAAAAGGAGAACAGGTAGTGAGTTCCTGTCAGTGGAGAGGTTCAAACAGAGCTGGCTGACCTCTGTTAGGGGTGTTGCAGAGGGCAGGAATGGCCTCTGAGATCCCTTCCATCTCTTAGATTCTCTGCAATTCCAGTCCACTTTTTTTCAGTCTTTTAATTCTCTTGTTTCTGAATTCAGTTGCCTCCCATTTCAGACTAAGTGTCATTAAGCTCCAAGTAGAAAAGCAAAGATTACAGTCAGAATGTGTGTCAGCTATGGGTCCTCTCAAGACAAACCGCCCAGAAACCTCCCACTTCCATCCGTCCAAAGGCAGCAACGTGGGGAAGATTTTACAGTTAAGATGCCAGTGTCCCCATTGGCAGCCAAGCCCTTGGAGAATGGGAGCTCAGAGAGGCAGGGCTCAGCCTGAGATGGTGGTCTTGGAAGTGCTGTCCTGTGTCCAAAGAAAGTCCTAATGGAGGCCATTAGAGGAGAGTGCTGAGGAAGGCCCTAGCTTGGTTGGCCTAGTTCTGTACCTCACATGGTGTCATAGGTTCTACGCCCAGATCTGCCTCTAGTCATATGACATAAGGCGAGTCCCCCAGTTCTCTGGAATTGATTTCCCTCATCTCAGGCGCCATGATTCTATTTCCCCTTGTCCAATGGAATGAGTCGGTGCTTTGTCCACATCAAATTTCAAACGACCCCTCCTCTTACCTATCACTTTTGAAACCTCCATTGGCAGGAGAGAGGAGGGTAGAAGAAGGAAAATGTTCCTTGTGCTAGCTGGAACTTCCTTTCCCTTCATTTCACTCATCAGTTGGCATTTTGAACTCTGCCTCTCCTCCCCTCCTCCTCTCACCGTGTACAGCCGCCTATTAATGGACAAATAGTTATCCCTTCTCCCTAAGTTAACCCTTTGGATGCTGTTCGCTCTCTCTCTGTTACTGGTGCACTTTCCACTGGGGCTTAGCCCCTGAGCATCCAATGCCTTCAGTCTGTATGACTGCTTCCCTTCCTTGCCCAGGAAGCTTCCAGGACTAAGTTCCCACTGAGCTCCCCTTGCTTTGACTCCTCCTAGCTTCCTGGGGTGGTCAACAAATTCAATTTAACAGACATTTGCTAAGCACTTACCCTCTGTGGAACCCTGTGGTAGGCCCTGAGGACCATCCAAAGATTATATAAAATGAAGTCCCTGATCTCATGAAACTTAAGAGTCCAGTAGACTGGAATATATATATATATATGTATATGTATATGTATACATATATATGTATATAAATAACTATGATACACAGTAATACATGAGAGTAATCACCAATTGTTTATTGCCCTAGTGACCTTGGGCAAGTCACCTTGCTTGCCCCACTGGTCCTCAACTGTAAAATGAAGGGGTTGGGCAAAGGGGCTTCCGAAGTCCCAGCCAGCCATAGATCTAGGATTCTATGTAAGGGCCCTCACACTCTAGCATTCTATGAATCTACGTTCTGCATTCAGAGGGATGCAAACCAAGGGCTATGTGAGGTGGGGGTGGAGGGGATGGTTCATGTCTATGGTGAAAGGAAACCAGGAAGACTTCTAGGGAGGTGTCACGTCAAGTAAACTGTAAGGGATGGGTGGTAATCAGCAGACAACATTGTTCCTTTGTTTTCTACATACAAGATTTGCACCAAAGTCTCTCTCTGGCCCTTGCTGATTCCTCCCTTCTTCAACGTTTAAAAAGTTCTAGGATTCCGCCATTGTTGTTGTTTGTTGCTTACCTTTTGTTCTCGAAGAGGACCGATGACATTGGGAGGATTCTGTCATAGAGATATCACGAGGGCCATCTTGGTGCGGTGGATTGAGAGCCAACCCGGGTTCAAGTCTCCTGACAATTATGTGTGCCTCTAGGGAAGTCACTTAACTTCTCAGTGGCCCAGGTAACTCTCTAAGACCATAAGTTATAGGGCAGGTGCCAATCAGCATTGGTCATGGAGTCTGGACATTCACTATGCCCATGAAATCACTGGAACCTCCCACCCCCCCAAAAAAAAGGTATTCCCTCACTTACTGTTCCTTCTACAAACACAAGTCACAACCTCTGTGATTCGTTGGGTCTTCGTGAGTTACAGTGGCAAAACAAACCAACAAACAACATCCTCTGGAAGAGGATCCCCTTTGAACATAATGCTACTGGTCCCCAGAGAACAGACACAGTCTGATGCCGCCCCCATCCTCAATGCCTTTGCAGCCTGGTAGGGCTGCCAGAGCTTGAGGGATTGGAGTGGGACTTTAATGGAAGCAGGTCTCCTTCCTTTCTTTTTAAAAGACACATAATGAGCTCCTCTGGGGCATCTCTGCCATAGCCCCCAATTCCAAATGTCATCATTTTGTCCCTCAATGCGCTAAGTTGCCTCCAAAACCCAGTGCAAAAACTAACGATGGAGAAAGGGCTGTGTTTGGGGGTAGGATGTATCTTTTTTCCAATTATAATGTTCCTTCCAATCTCTCTCCTTTTTATTTTAGGGAATTTATAATCATGACATGAACAATTGATCCATTAAGAAAATGAAGCACATGCCAAAAACACTTTAGTAATTGGCATTTACATAGCACTTTAACATTTGCAAAATGTTTTCCATCCATTATCTCATTTGATACTCATTACAGCTTTGTGACGGAGGTACTGTTTGTACAATTGTTGGCATTCAATTGTTTTAGTCACATCCATTTGGGGTTTTCTTGGCATAGATACTGGAGTGGTTTGCCATTTCCTTCTTCAGCTCATTTTACAGATGAGGAAACTGAGGCAAACAGGGTTAAGTGACTTGCCCAGGGTCACACTAGTAAGTATCTGAGGCCATATTTGAACTCAGGAAGATGAGTCTTCCTGATTCCAGGCCCAGCGCTCTATCCACTGCACCACCTGCCTGCCCTTTTGTACAATTGTCCACATTTTGTAGGTAAGGCAGATGACACTCCAAGAGTGCATGTGATATGTTCAAGGTGACATAGCTAAGAAGTAGCATCAATAGAGGAGTGATGTGGAACAGTGATTAGAGAACTAGCCTCAGGGGGAGGAAGTCCTGGTTGTGTGACCCTGGGCAGGCCACTTAACCAGTCAGTGCCCCAACCAACTTCTAAGACTATAGATTCCAGAGAAGGAGTTGATCTGCTTTAGTCAAGCCCTCACAGGGAACTCCCTACAGCAATGATATCACAAATCTAGGTTAGAAAAAATAGTGAGGGTTCACTGAACCCAGTGTGTCTTGATTCCAAGGCCAGAACTTTATTTCTTTATTCCAGCGGTTCTCAGAATGTGGTCCAGGAAGCCTTGGGGGTCCCAGAGACTATTTCATGGAATCTGTGAGGTCAAAATTATTTTTTATAATAACACTAAGTTGTCTTAATTGGTTATTAATATCAATAGATATAACACATTATCAAAAGCCCTTTGGGGGAAGGTCCTCAATTATTTAAGAGTGTAAAGGGGTCCTGAGATGAAAGTTTAAGAATCCCTGCCATGGTAATATGTTTTGCATGATTGAACATGTATAACCTTTATTAAAATGCTTACTGCCCCAGGGAGGGGGAAGGTGAGGGAGGGAGAGAGAAAATTTGAGGCTCAAAAATTTTAAAATATGAATGTTAAAAAGAATCTCTGCCCTGTGCTATCTTTTCTAATTCCTCATAGGGACCTTCTTGCTCACTGAGAAATTCAGATGCCCTAGATTTGGAACGGGTGCCCAGAAAGCAGTTCTCTTACACCTCTAAGCTCAGCTGTCTGACTCATCTGAAAAACGCACTGGGTAGTGTTAGTACAATTGAGAGAGCTTTGTCACTGGAGTAGGAGGGCCTCCATCCACATCCTGCTTTGATGTTTACTTCCCGAGCAAGTCACTTAGCGTTTAGGGCCCTCAGCTTCCTCATCTGTAAAATGAGAGAGAATGGACCAAGCGGTCTCTGAGGTTGCTTCTAGCTCTAGTCTACCATCATTCCACCCTGCCCCCACCCTTTTCCACTCTTCATCTACTAAGCTAGCGTCTGGTGAAGGTTTGGCCCAAATGTGCTCCAGGTGATTTGTGTGTGTCTAGGGGTCCAAGTGGAGTGGCACTGCCCTCCTAGCTATTGCCCAAACTCAGCACGTGATCTCCCGGTTCTTGTCAGGCTTATGACTTCGCACAGACTGTCAAAGACCACCCGGCCCCCAGCCCCTAACATGCCTGCATGGGTGGACCCCACACCATTTTATACCTGGAAGGTGCTCACCTTCACAACTGGCTCTTAGAAGCTGAAGCTTCCTTAAGGCTCAGCACAGATGCAGCTTACTCCAAGAAGCCCTTCCTGCTTCTCACACACTCTGTCCCTCAATACCCCAAGTATTAGTGGTTTCTCCCTTCTGAAATTACTGTGTATATACTTATCTGTTTACATGTTGTATCTACCAGTAGACTACAGGGTCCCTGAGGGAAGGAATTTTGTCTTTGCATCCCCAGGGCCTACCCCAGTGCCTTGCACACAGTAGGGAGATAATAAATGCATGTCAAATTGAATTGAATTGAATGGGAGGGGTACTATTCTCACACCCTCCCTCTGCAGGGAATTTTTATAGGACCATAGAACTGTTGGAACCTTTGCCTTCTAGAAAGTTTTTTTAATATTATTTTTTGTTTTGAAATATTTTTCTCTTTTTTTTGGTCTTACCACTAGGAACAGATTGTGCTGAACTGAGTGTATGTTTTGTTTACTGCTGAGAGTTGTATTTTTGTATAGTTGTCTCTATTACACCAAATATGCATGTACTGTACTACGTATTTGGATTGATGTTGCTTGCAAATAAACCAGTGAAATGAAGACTTGCATTGTCATTAATCGTATATTTACCTTATTGTGCCCGCTAGACTAAACAGTTATGTATCTTTGTATCTTCTCCCACCACCTGGTACAACACAGTGCAGCCTTAATAATGTTTGTTGAATGAATGGATGTAATCTGGGATAGTTGGGCTTCTGTTTCCATGTGCCTAATTTATATGTGATTTGTATATAATCAAGGCTTCATAGATGGCTATTCTAATGGAATATGAGCTCCTCGAGAGCTTTGTCTTTGCTGGGCACATGGAAGGTGTTTAATAAACATCTGCTAGATCATTTAGTGATTGATTTTCCTAAAGCTCAAGTCTGACCATGCCACTAAACTCCCCCCCCCCATTCAGTCAACTCCAGTGACTCCCTTTCACCTCTCGGATCACATATAAAATCCTCTTTCTGGTGCCCAAAGACCTTTGTCCTACCTTTCCAATCTTTTCATATCTTATTCACTCCCACACATTCTGCTGTCTAGTGACATTGGACTCCTTGGTATTCCTCCCACAAGATTCTCCATCTCCCAACTCCAGGCATTCTCAATGGCTGACCAAGTGAATGGCCTGACCACTCCTGAAAAGCCGTCATGTGGTCTTCTGGTGACAGACACCTCTCCTTCATCCGGGGATGGCTGGAAGAACCACTGTGAGTATCGGAGGTTGGGACAGAATCACTGACCTCCGCAGAAGCCATTTGTTCAATGATCTCTGACACCTGGCTCCTTCCTACCTATTGTCAACTGGACTAATCTCTGCATTTCCCTTCTCCCTACTTCCTATTCCACCTTTGCTCTCATCCTGACTCCATATGGGATAAAAGATAAAGACTGGACCTCAGATCCCAGTAGAACAGGGAATTTCAGGTGAGGGAACATCTGTCCGTTCAGGATGGCACCTTCCTAGCAATTTATAGTCTTAGACCATGGACAATATACATTACTGAAATAAGTCATAGCACTCTGCCAAATAGGTCCACTGCAAATTAATGTTATTTAACCTTGACTAGAGAGGCAGCATAATGTAGTGGGTAGGGATCCAGTCTCAGAACCCAAAACACCTGGCTTTAAGTCCCTCTTCTGACACATGTTGGTTGTATGACATTGGGCCAACCATTCAGGGCTCTCGGACAATGCTTCTTAAACTGGATTTATGGGGTGGTGAAAAATTTGGCAGCAGTAAAATGTTCCTGAACATGCAACAAAAAAATTAATTAAAAATTAAACACATAATGAATCCGATGTGTTTGCCCTCAGGCCACACAACTCCAATGAAAGCTGCCAAAACTCAAAACCGAAACTAGAAAAGGGGTAGAGAATGGAAAAAGTTTAAGAAGGCCTGCTCTAGGAAACTAAGTTGTAAAAAAGCTGCCAATTTGAACTGGTAGAGGGAGAGAGGAAATGGCAAACCACTGTAGTATCTTTGCCAATAAAACCCCAGATGGTCAAGAAAAGTCAGACATAACTGAACAACTGAACAACAACAAAGCAGAAGCGAGGAATAGGGACTACACTTTATCTCTCACCAGGGAATCCCCAACATTAGTAAAATCATAGGCCCAATAACGATCCCTGACCTCATATAAACACTTGCTACTGTATGGCAATCCTTCCATTCACCTCTGGTGGATTCTTGATCATGCTCTCCTTGGTGGCGACTTGTAGCACATTTACTTTTCAAGCTCCTACTGCTACTCCGAACCCAGCCCCCTTTGGCACACCTTGCTGCTTTACTAAGAAAATGAAGGCCATCCCTTGTGAATGGCCATCACGTCTTTTCTCCACCTCAGATATCTCTGTAGCCCCTCCTGACTAGGCCTGGCACTCTATCTCCTGCATCACCTAATTGCCCCCAATTCAATTCATTTTAACAAGCACTTTTTAAGAACCTAAATATGTATAAAGCTCTCTGCTTGGGGCTCTAGATAGAGAGATAGATATAGCTGCTTTCAAGGAATTCGTAGACTGCATCTTATACTAGTTGTATGGCCATGATCAAGTCTCTTAACCTCCCTGAGCTTCTTTCCTCTTCTATAAAATGGAAATAATAATATCTACTTTGCAGGCTTGTTGTGACGGGAAGATGACATCATGTATGTCTAAAAACATAGTCTTAGCTAAATGTCAGCTACTGTTGTTATTACTTTGTCTGGTAGGCAATTGTGATTTGATTTTCATTCAAGATTACTGGTGATCAAAAAGGGAGACATAGAAAATATGATGGGCATAAATATCCTGAATCATATTACCAACAATGAATTCCACAAAAGAAACTGAACAGAAGATATAAGCAAAAAGAAAGGACCCCTCAAAAGAGGTGAGTGGGTCACGGAGAGAGAGCCTGGGATAGCAGATGGGTGGTCTCTGTGCAGTATTGTTTTCCTTTCCCCCTTTCCCTAGAATATGACCCCCCAGCAGGGAGACCCTCTGTGGAATGTCTCTAAGGGGACACAGACAAGAACTGCACATAATGAGAAGATGGGTTGCAATCAGTGCTTTTGGAGGAAACAACCACATTAGGGAGACCGCTAACCCATATTAATATCTGTGGGCAATTGGGAGACATGAAAGGTTTTTTGTTTTGGTTTGGTTTGGTTTTTTTGATAGGGAGTTGGCCTGATCAAATTGATCATGAAGCCACAGTAATAAAGATGGATTAGAGAGCTGATGGATTTACGGCAAGACCATTTAGGAGGTTACTACAATAATCCAGGTGAGAAGAGATGAGGACCTGAACTAGGGTGGCTGCAGAGCGAGTAAATGGGGCTAGAACAGATCCCCTAGAGATGCATAGGAAGAATTGAGATTTCATAAGTTGTTGAATAGGAAGAGGGTGGCAAGGAAAAGAAAGAAGTATTAAAAATGACTGAGGTTTCTAACCACTGGGATCCTTGAATTATAAATCTTGTGGTGGAAGGACTTCCGGGGTGATCTAATCCAACTCCTTTATTTTACAGATGAAAAAAAACTAAGGCTCGGAGAGGTTAACTCACCTGCCCAAAGTCACACAGCTAGTAACTGGCAGAGTTTGGATTTTAACTGGTACCTTCAAGAAAAATAAGAAAGTTATAGAGAGGCAAATTTCCGTGAGGCAAAATAGGTTCCATTTTAGAGATGTTACTTTTGAGGTACAAATGTGAAATTCAAGTGAAGAAATCCAACAGACATTAGGACAATGATGGACTGGAGAAATTGGGGTAGAGATAAAGATTCAGGAATCATCTGCATAGCAATGATAAAGTCATGGAAGTGGGTGTGATTAGTAATCTAGAAGGTATAGAGAGAAGACGACCAAGGACAGAACTGTGGGAGTGAAAAGTGGATGAGGAACCAGAAAGGGAGGGAGAGGAGTGGTTAGGCAGTCAGGAGGAGGCCATGAGAGTGGAATTATCACAGAAGCCAAGGGGACCGAGACAATTAAAAAGACTTGAATGGTTAACAGTGTCAAATGCCACAGAGACATCAAAGAGGATTGTAATAAATGAGATTAAGCTTGAGATGAATGGGGTGATGGCTGTTGTTTGTCCTTTGTTTTCGAAGAGGACCAATGTCATTGTGGGGTGATGTCTTGATTCGTGTGTGAATTGGATTTATTCTCACACGAGGGTAGTGGAGAAGGAAGACTGGCTATAGTGGGCTGAAGAATGAGGGGAATGGTGAGGAATTGGAGGCAGCCAGTGTAGACTACCCATTCTAGAAGTTTGGTTGAGAAGAGAAAAGATAATAGTCTAAGAAAACGTCAAGGTTAAAGAAAGGAGTGAGTGAGTGTTTTAGAATAAAGTCCTGAGTATGCTTGTGGTGATATGGTAAGTAGAGAGGGAAGGAATGAACACTTAGGAGGGAGAGGGGATGACTAATGGAGCAAGATAGAAATTGGAGGGGATAGGATGAGTCAAATAAGTAAAGGGGTTTACTTTCAGAAGGGGGACAAGCTGTTCCTCTGAGACTGCAAGGAAATAGGAGAGGATAGGTAAGGCATAGGTAAGTGATTGAGAGGCAGGGAGTTGAGGGGTTTCATGAAGGCTGTCCTGGGGAGTTCATGCTAAAACAGTCTAAGAGACAAGGAGGCTCCTACTGACTTAGCTATAATCAGTTTAGTCTTATGAAAATTCTCATCGACTCTAGGGATTAGTTTTGCTTGGGTTAACATCCATTGTTGGCGGATGTTTCTACTAGGGTAAGGTCAGATATGTTCTCCCATGCTGATCATCTCCATGTTTACTGTTTGAGGTTAGCTGCATCATACTAAAATGCTTGTTTGGCTCTAGGCATCTTTGTTCTGGTACCTTTTAGATCCTATTTTTCCAAATAGGTTAAGTGAGGGTATTATTAAGAATTAAAATCCATACTCTCCTTGCTCTTCTGAGCTAGGGCAGGAAGGAAGACCCATCTGGTGTGGCTTAGAGCGATTAATGTCTGGGCTGGGATATTTGAACGGGTTCTTTCTCATTTACATGTGCTTGCTGACCCAAATGAGCCTCATCTTTGGGCTGACACCAACTGGCCACAGGGTGACCCAGCAAGTGTGAGCACAAATTTTTCTTCCTGTCTTCTGAATTCTTCTGATTTTAATGAACACAAGGAGACTAATAGTTTGTGCCTTTTGCCTTAATATTTCTTCCTAGAAACTGATTCTCAAAATGAGCAGCCCTGTGACATTCAGTAATGGGAATCATCTTTGAAAAAATACCTGGAGTGAACATTGGGATGATGACCATGTTATTTGAGGCAAACAGATCTCAAAGAAGATTTAGGTAAAGCCTGTGTCTAGAAGAAAGTGGGCATCTACATGTAACTTGTTGAAAATCAGTTTGAAAATCCCCCAATGTGGCATAGCAAAGACCATGGGATGTGGAGTCAGGAGAGCTGGATTTATATTCCAGGGTGGCTATACTATTTGTTAAAAGGAGATGATAACATTCACAGTAATGTCCCTTGGACTCTCCTTCTCGATCTTCTTTCAAGACCCAGCTCAGGCACTGCTTCCTCTGGGGCTTTCCTTGATTCCCTCTAAGCTGAAAGTGATCTTTCCCTCCTTAAATTTCTTCTGTCTCTTTGAAATTTCCTTTGCATTTCTCCTTCTCTTCTGTCTTATATTGCAATTAATAGCATATATTCAATGACAACATGGAGTAGTAGATAAAGAGCTGGCCTCAAAGCCAAGAAGACCTGGGTTAAAGGGCCACCTCTGACACATGCTGGCTGTGTCATCCTGGGCAAGTCACTTACCCCTGTTGTTCGTCCTTGTTTTTAAAGAGAACTATCATGATGTTGATGTCTTGACTTGGGAGTGCATTGGATTTAAGTGAGGCAGAATTGTACAGACTCATCAGCCTCACTCTCTCTTCCACAGTCATTGAAATCCAGGGGCAGAACAAAAGTCAGGATGACTGGCAATGGCTTAGGATGAAGTGGATGTCCATGATGTCTTTGACATCTGACCAAGCCTTAAGTACTCCACAGTGTGTTTCAGTTGCATTCATGGCCATTGGAACAAATTGTTCTCATTTACCCATTCTACCGGGGAAGACATCCTCCTAACTCACCAATGGGTCTGAACCTCAACCTGGGTCAGTTCAGCCCATCTGCTGAGACAGTTTAACCAGGGTGTGGCCACTACACATATTACAGCTTCTTGGAGGTGAGTGAAAGGTGGACACCAAAGGTGGATGAGCAGCCCTGGAAAGGACTCATCAAACCCTCACACCAGAGCTGCAAGTCCTCCCTGAACACCCCTACACCCCACTTAACTTCTTGTGCTCTGGCCAACTCTCTAAGTCTCTAAGTGTATCCACATTGGTAGAAGGGATTTCCTCATCTGAGAGTTCCCTATACCAATGAAATCACAAGTGTAGTCCCTATTCCTATCAGCTGCCAAAGTTACTTTCTTAAAACACAGGTCCAACCATGTCATCCCCCTACTCAATAAACTCCAATGGCTCCCTATCACCTCCAGGATCAAATATAGAATTCTCTGTTTGGTGTTCAAAGCCCTTCATAACTTAGCCCCCTTCTGCTTTTCCAGTCTTCTTATATCTTACTCCCTAACATGTACTATTCCATCCAGTGACATTGACTTCTTGGCTGTTCGGTGAGCAAGACACTCCATCTCTCATTTTCTTTGGTTGTCTCCCATGCCTAGAATACTTTCCCCACCATGGGACTCCCAAGTTCCTTCCAAGGAAGGACTGCACCATTATTTCAGTATTTATGTCTCTGGTATATAATAGATATTGAACATAGTTTTAGGATTCTACTTTGTCCTGAAACATCTGTGTAATACACAGTCAGCTGATAGTGGTAATGGGAGGAATCTCAGATGGTAGTGAGATGATGCAGAAAAGCAAAGGAGGCCAATTTGACATCCTTTCCTAGGGTTCATAGAGTCATAGGATTATAGATTTAAAGCTGGAAGAGACCTTGTCTCAAGAGATCTCACAGCAATGGTGTCAAATTCAAAGAGAAATGGGAGTAGAAACAGGAGCCACTAAACCATATATAATCCAATATGCAGGCTGCATATTGACTTAGAAAATTGCACCTGTTTATATATTTCCTTTTTTAAGTTAACACAAACATGTAAAAATCATATAGAAACTACATTTTAATCTGGCTACACTCAAAAGTGTTGTTGGTCACTGCCATGTTTAATACCTCTGCTTTAGAGGAAATGAACTGATTCAGAGTTCCCTATGTATTTTGGTATTACACCTTTATCAGAGAAATTTGCATCAGATTTTTCCCAGTTCATTATTTACCTTCTAATTCTATCTACATTAATTTTGTTTGTGCAAGAACTTTTCTATTAATTTTATGTAAATAAAATAGTCCATTTTCTCTCTGGTGATTCTTTTGCTCATTCTAGCAGCATTCTTTGCTCAGTCAAGAACTCTTTTCCTATACATTATTATGGCACATATCTCCTTCCTTTTTCTCCTCTCACCTGGCTGCATTACCTTAGTACTTCTCTGACTTCTTTCTCCACCATGCCCCAGGACGATCATTATTAGGATAACCTCATCATCCTATAAGATCTCATCAGTCTTGGTACTCCAATTCATTATAACCTTCTACTGCTCTGATTGGAGGTTGGGCCATGAACTCCAAACTTCAATTTAAGGAGAACGCTCAGCCTACACATCTCATTTTTCATTGGATTTCACTACCTTGAGGCTTCTCCATTATGTACTTGTGTCAGGGTACCTTCCTCGACTACCAATGCACCAACACTCCCTGGCTTTTCAGCTTCTTTCCATATGTTGTCTTTCCCCATTAGATTACAAGCTCCTCGTGGGCAGAAATGTCTTTTGTATTTGTATTCCCAGTGTTTAGCATCATGTCTGGCATATAGTAGGTACTTAATACATGCTTATTGATTATGACCTTTATATCTGCTATATATTCATTTGCAACTTATTGTAACTTACGATTTGAGATACTGATCTGAACTTAATTTCTTCCAGACTACTTTTCAGTTCTCCCTGCAGTTTCTGTGAAGTAGTGAGTCCTTACTTCAGTAGTTAGAGTTCTTGGGTTTATCAAATACCATGCTACTGTTGCTTCTGAGTCTCGTGTACCTAATCTGTTTCATTAATCAACTTTTCTATTTTTTTAACCACTTCTGATGATTACTGCTTTGGGGTATAGTTTGAGATGTGACACTGCTAGGTCTCCTATTTTCCCGATTTTTACATTATTTCCATTGATGGTCTTTACCTTTTGTTCCTCCAAATGACTTTCATTATTTTTTGTTTGGTTCTATAAAATAATCCTTTGGTAGTCTGACTGGAATGGCATGAAATCTATGAATTTTCTTCAGTAGTATTGCTATTATTATATTGGCATGTCCCAACCATGAGCAATTAATATCTCTCCAGTTGTCTTCCTTTGTTTCCATAGTGTTTTTTTAGTTTTAGTTTAATTTTTATATTTTTTGTTTTATTTATATATTTCTTATATGTGTCTTGGTAAGTGCTTCATAATTTTTGAAAAATCTCTGTATTTGTCCTACAGTATAGGGTAGATTGACAAATAATAATTGTTAATAATTAAGTTAATTTTATCAATGTAGTTAGCCAAGCAGGTGAATGTGTTCATTTTCAGATACTTTGTTATCAAAAGATACGCAATGCAACAATTAAATAACTGGTCATGTCAGTGAGCAAAGCAGCTTTCAGTAGGCATCATGTTCTCTGTGGGCAGACACCACATACAATGCAAAAATAAACAAAGAAATTTGTTTTAGATTTCATTCCACAGAAAGTTTTCAGTGTGAATCCATTCCTCTTTCTTTATGAGATTCTAATTCATGGATGGTATCATGCCTTAATTTCCTATTCATATTTATTTGTGTTTTTGTAAAATGAATGGAAAGAAAAGCAATAAGGGCTATTTGGTTGGCCTACACAGTACAGGAAGGTGAATAATGTATAATAAAACTGGAAAGGTAGGTTGGGACCAGATTATGAAGAGCTTTAAATGTCAAAGAGAAAATTTTATATTTGACCTTAGAGGTAATCAGTTGTCACTGAAGTATATTGAGTTGGGGGGTGGTAAGGAATGTGATATAGTCAACACAGTATAGTAAGAAAATCATTTTAGCAGCTATGCAGAGGACTGAAGCGGGGAGAGACTTGGGGCAGGCAGATCAACCAGCAGGATATTGTAATAGTGCAGGAATGAAGAGATGAGGGCCTACATTAAGATGGTGGCAGTATCAGAAAAGAGGATATATTAAAGAAACGCTACAAAGGTGAAATCAACAGGCCTTGGCAATGAATTCAAATTGGGGAAGTGACAGATAGTGAGGAGTCCATGATGACATGTAGGTTAAGAACCTGGGGGACTGCAAAGATAGTGGTACCATCAACAGTAATAGAGAAATTTGGAAGGGTTTGTTAGGGGGGAAGATAATACTAGTACAAACTATTAATTCTCAAGTATCCATCTAAGGGGTTATCTATGTCCTCAACTGTTTTCATTCTTCCTTATTTGGCTGCTCAGATCAGTGTGTTTGTTGTTCATGAGCACCTCCAACAAGAGCCTGGGCAGGAGAAAGTGCTGATTGTTGAGTCATTAGCATGGAGAGTCCCAGAAGGCTGAGATGGAGATCAGGCTGAATCGAATAGCTACAACATCTTTAGAAATCAATTTGATTTCTCTTGTATACCAAAGTCATGTCAATATTTCTACCAGTTTAAGGAGATGTCTCATTTGGCTGACAGTGGGTCCATATAATTTCACCTTCTCAGGACCACATATTACCTTATTACTACATATGAAGTGAATTTGGGTGACCGTGTGTATTATACTAGCACTTGTGCTATTAAAAGGAACTTTTCACTTCTAAAAATAATCGCAGTAGTATTATGCCAATTTTATGAACCATTTCACTGATGTCATCAGAAAAGCCATTATCGTAATTGTTATGAAGTGTATAAGAGCTAAAGCATAAATACTGCAGGCCATTGCATTTCCTCCTCACCTCTACCTCTTAGAAACCAGATTTCCTTCAAAGCTTAGTTCAAATGCTACCTCCCACATGAGCCTGTCCTTGGCGCTCTTGGATGTTGGTGCTTTTTCCTCCCTCCATCCTATGACATTGTATAAATTTTTGCATATTCTTAGAACTGCAATGCTGTCTTCCTCAACAGAATGTAAGCTTCTTGAAAACAAGGACTGTGCTATTTTTGTCTTCGTATGCCCAGTACCTAGCATAGTACCTGGCATATAGTAAGTACTTTATAAATGTGTGTTGGTTGATAGTAACTAAATTAGGTGCAATTTTTTAATAAAAATCTTTTAAAAGAAATTTTCTTACCTCTTTAAAGAACAGATTTTTAAAAATGAGGACAAAAGTAGAAGTTCAATATATTCATAAAAATCCATGGAAAGTTGAGAGGATTCTGGGAAGATGGAGTAGGTCAGAAAATTCCAAGCTCTCCAGATTTCCTCCACAAATAAGACAAAATAGTGCCTCAGGGTGAACGTAGAGCAGTAAAAATAAACAAAGAGTTGGGGCAGAACAGTGGTCCTACTGGGACAACCTGAGAAGATCTGACGTTTGACTCCTGTGAAGTGTAAACACCTCTAGGCTAGCTCCCATGAAGCAGCAAGTGGCAAGCCCTGGGGCTAGCTGGGCTGGGAGGCCACCTCAGCCCCAGCCACAGGAATTTTCACCTTCTGGACAGTGCAGGCAGTTGGGTGTCTGAGCAGGGGAAGATTGAGGGAACCTCTGCTAATATGTGACTGCAGGCCCAGCTGAGCTATTGAGATTCTGCCCGGGTGAGAAGGAGCTAATATAGAAGCAGTGGGGTGGGGACCTCACTGGCTGTGGACTCTTACAGGAGGGCAGAATTACTGGTTTCAGTTCCACACTAGAAGGGAGAACTGAAGGAGGACAAGGCCAGAGGCACCGTCCCCCAGGACTAGAGGTGATTACAAGAAGATGCTATTAAAAAAAAAAATTAGCAAGCAAAGGAGAAAGAACCTAACCACAGAAAGTTACTATGGGAATAGAAAAGACTAGGGTTCATCCTCAGAGGAGGATACTGAAGAAAAAAAAAGCCTCTCCTACCCCAAAGAATAACATCAAATAGTCATCTGCCCAAAAAGAATGTATAGAAGAACTTAAAAAAGATTTCAAAAATCAAATGAGAGAGATTGAGGAAAATTAAAAAAAAATAAGAACAATCCAAGAAAAACCAAGAAGATTATGAAAAGAAAGTTAACCAACTGGAAAAGGAGATCCAGAATCTTAAGAAAACGATTCCTTGAAAATTAGAATTGGGCAAGGGGAAGCCAGTAAAGTTATAAGAGACCAAGAAATAACAAAGCAAAATATAAAGAATGAAAAAATAGAAGAGAAAGTAAAACATCTCATAAGAAAAAAAGCTGATCTGGAGAACAGATCAAGAAGAGAAAACATAGGAATAATCACACTACCTGAAAACTACGATCAAAAAAAGAATCTTGATACAATACAAGAAATAATTAAAGAAAATTGTCCTGAAGTATTATAATAAGAAAGGAAAGTAGAAATAGAAAAAATCCACCAATCACCACCTGAAAGAGCTCCTATAATAGCTAGATTCTGAAACCCCAAGCTCATGGAGAAAATATTATGAGCAACAAGAAAAGAACAATTCAAATATGGCAGAGCCACAATCACACAAAAATCACACAAGACCTAGCAGGAGCTACCTTAAAAGACTACAGGAACACTATGTGTCAAATAGCAAAAGAACTGGGTGGCTGAAAATATCATGCCCAGCAAAGTTAATCCTGAATGGAAAAAAAAATGGATCTTCAATGAATTGCCAGACTCTCAGGATTTTGTTACAAAAAGTCCTGAAATCAATAGAAAATATGACATACAGGATACAAGAGCAATGTAAGGGACTCAGTAAGGACAGAGTGATTACTTTTTATACAAGTAAATGTAAATCCTCTGTCTAAGAGTATTATTAGTAATTGAGTAGTTTGGAAAAAAAAAAGATTGGGGTAGAGCTGAGTATGATGCAATACTAAAAAGTAAACTGTCTAGGAAAAGGTAAAAAGAGTAATAATCTTATACAAATGAGGTACAAGAGGAAGAATCGAGGCAGAGGAATCAGATGGGGGAGGAGAGCTGGAAATTCTGGAACCCTACTCTCATTAGGAATGGGTTAGAGAGGGAACAATACATACATATCTAGAAGGGCATAAAAGTCTTCTAAATTCAGAAAGAAATTAAAGGGTAAGGGGATGGGAGTGGGGAGAGAATAAGAAAGGGATTTCAGAGTAGGGGGAAAGTATAAGGGAGGGAATCTTTGGTGGGGGGGTAGGTTAAGTAATAAGAGGGCAAGGTAGAAGTAAAGTAGAGGAGTCAGGAGGGATAGGAAATAAGAGATATGCACAAACATAAAGATCAGGAATAGAATTTATTAGAGAAAAAGGAGTAGTAATCATGATCTTAGACAAAGTTAAAACTAAAATAAATTTAATCAAGAAAGAAAAATAAGGAAATCACACTATATGCCAGCTATATTAATCAATATTATTTGAGACTATTTAAAATAACGAAACAATATAAGGTTTGAATATTACTGTAGTATAGGAAACTATGAGTTGGTGGACTTAGAAAAATATGGAAAGATTTGGACCTATGAAGGAAGATACTATCCACCTTTAGAGAAACAGAGGACAGAGGACAAACAAGTATAGTATGGTCTTACACAGATGCATATGAATGTATATGTCTATATATGAGTATGATTTAGTTTTCTAAGTATATGTATTATATGTAAGTATATGCATGTATGTGTATATATATGGATATGTTTACGTATGTGTGTATATATGTGTGTTTGTATGCATACTCCCCCCAAAAACATATATCCTCCACTTAGCCTTCTTGGGGAAGCAGGGGAGCAAAGGAGGAAAAAAAAAACGAAGTAAAAAGTGCCCAGCAGAGAACAAAAGAAAACTTACAAGGAAGGAGAGAAAAGATGGACAGCTCAGAACACAATGTGGAGCATTTATTATACAGGCTTTCTGGAAATGGAAATTATTGCTATATATTTTGAATCCTCTCTTATGTTCTGCTGTGCATATGGCAATGCTTTTTTCCTTTTTTTCTTTTGTATCTAAGTTTATAATATGTTTCTTCTTTTCTTATTGTATATTTAAGTTTTAGTATTTAAGTTAAAAAAATCAATACAAAAAATGATTGATTCCCTGGAAATGTTTTACTTGGTCTCCCCTTCAAGTCCATCCATAAAAGATCACAGATTTAGTTTGGAAGAGTTTTTAGAGGTTATCCTGTCTAACCGCCTCATTTTATTGGTGAGGAAAAAGAGGACCAGAGAGGTTGTGACATGCTCACTGACACAGACAGATTCAACTCTGGTTTTTTAGGTCAAGATCGAAGGCTCTTTCCACTTTCACCATGCTAAGCCACAAGGCACTATCATGCATGCTTTTGTGCTTAATTTTTTTTTTGGACCATTAGTGAATTTTCAAAGCTAGTCTAGAAGGGAATTCCTCTATATTTCCATTGATATGACCTCCTGGGCAAGTAGAAGGTGATGAAAAGAATGCCTCCCTCCCAATCCTTTCCAATTACCTTTGAAATTGCATTTATCTCCACCTGTTGGATTCCTTCCCATGATCTCTTACAATCTCCCAATTCCCCTGACCTGGCACAAGAATACAGCCCAGCCACTTTAGGGTGGGATATGTATGTATGAGGTGGGGGGAAATGGAGAACTAGAAAGGGTGATGGAGATTATATAAAGAGTGTGTGTATATGTGTATATGTGTGTGTGTGTGTGTGTATATGGATTACATGGTGGTAACATCAATCAACTGTTGGATCATTTCAGCATGAATGCCATGGAAAGGCAGACCATCCACTTCCATCCCCACATTGCCAGTTACTCCACTCCGGACCTGGTGTTGTACTAGGATTTTCATCATCTTCTCTTCCTGGGAAAAATGGAGGGTAGAGAAATATTTTTTTAAAAAAGGATTTAATAATGACCCATATTTCTATAGCATTTTAAAGTTTATAAAAGTTTTCCTTTTTTGTAACCCTATGAGGTAGGGAGCGTAAAATGTTAGTTTCGTTTTACAGAAGGATATTAAGTTCAGAGGAATTAAATTATTTGTCTAAAGTCATATGACTAATAACTGTCAGGACTAAAGGTAATTGAAATGCTTTTGTATGAACAAAATCAGTGCAAGCAGAATAAAAAGAAACTATTGACTGGGAAACTAATGATCCATCAAATATCTGAAAAATGTATGATATCTAAGATTTATGCAAATATACGCATGTGTGTCTATACATCTATATATCTGAGATTCCACAAAAGATAAGTGGTTAAAGACATAGTTCTCAAAATAGGAATTGAAAACTATTAACAACCATATGAATAAAATCATTGATAATAAAAGAAATGCAACTCCAAACAACTCTGAGGTTTCATCTCACAAGCAGCAAACTGGAAAAGAAAATAGTCAATACTGGTGGGGCCAAGGAAAGACAAGCATACCAATACACTATTGATGGATTTTTAATTGGTCTAACCATTCTGAAAAGCAACTTGGAACTATGTTAAAAAGAGAATCTGGGTGACAGATGATAACAGAACTGAACAAAGTTGGTGACCGTACGAATAGAGAAGAGATGACAAATGGAGGAGATGTTATAGAGGTAGAAATGACAAGGTTTAGCAAGTTATTGGATATGAGAGTTTAGGGAAAATGCAAAGTTGAACATTATTGCTAAGGTTATGATGGTGATACCTCTGACAGAAAATAGACAAATTAGGATGGTTCTGGGAGGACAGATAATGAGTTCTGTTTTGGCCATGTTGAGTTTGAGATGTGCATGGGACCGCAGAGTTAGAAATATCCAAAAGGTAACTGGTGATACAGAACTATAGCTCAGGACAGAGAATGGAGCTGGATATATAAATCAAGGATTCATCTGCATAGAGATGACAATTGATTACATGAGAATTAATGAGATTGCTGAGACAGAGGTTGTAAAGAGAGGAGAAGAAGGCAGAGGAGAGAACCTTGAGGGAGACCCATGGCTGGGGAGGGCAGAACACAGTAAGATGAGCCAGCAAAGAGACAACAGCAGGAGGAGAACCAAGAGAGCAATATCATGAAAACCCAGACAAGAAAGAGTATCCAGGAGAAAGGAATGATCATCAACAGCATCAAATTTTGCAGAGAGGTCAAGAAGGATGAGGACTAAGAAATCGGGCAATTAAGAGCTCATTGGTAACTTTGGAGAGAGCAGTTTCAGTTTAGTAATGGGTTTGGAAGACCATAGGAGGTTGAGAAGCGAGTGAGAGGTAGAGAAATGAAGGTAATTATGGGGACAGGCTAAAGGAGGGAATGGTAGGGTAACAAAGGTACCCACAGAGACGCTGCCTGTGGTAAGAAGTTACCTCTTCATCAGAGACTAGAATGACAGAGGAGAGAATGAAAGACAACGTCAAGGGATTCTGAGACATAGAAAAGGGGAGAACAGGGAGCTTGTGATGGATGGCCTCCGTTTCCTTTTTTTTTCTAAGTTTTATTGATGCTCTTTTTTAACCACAGTGTCACTTCCTAATGACACCCACCCTATTAGAATAATATTATCATATGTAATAATAATAGTTACTTATATGTATACTTATTGATCTATATAAATGTGTTTATATTAAATTATATTAAATTTATACATTTATAAATAAGTACAGTTAAGTAAAATTAATCAACATACTGATCATGTCTGAAAATGTACGTCTCATTTGCACCTGTAGTCTACCCCTTCTCTGGTAAAGCAGGGAGCATGTTTCACCATCATCAGTACTCTAAAGTCATGATTGCTTTGGTCACGACCTTGATTAGAGTTCAGAAGTTTTTCAGTGTTAGTGTCGTTTCCATGATTGTGGCTGTCGTGAAAACTGTTCTCCTGGTTCTGCTCACTTCACTTTCTCTCATTTAATACTAGCCTTTATTTTCTCACTCAAGTATGAAGAGGAGTCTTCTGCTAAAAAGTTGTGGATTCACATCCCAGCTCTATCACTTTCCAGATGAATGACCTTGGGCCTTTAACCTCTCTGGGCCCTAGTTTCTTCATTTTAAAAT
Organism: Vombatus ursinus; assembly: GCF_900497805.2. Taxonomy (NCBI): domain Eukaryota; kingdom Metazoa; phylum Chordata; class Mammalia; order Diprotodontia; family Vombatidae; genus Vombatus; species Vombatus ursinus. The sequence goes on along the minus strand of NW_020954572.1, from coordinate 76,236 downwards.
GAGGAGGTGGAGTAGATGGCTTCAAGATCCCATCTAGTCCTAAATGTACTGTCCTGTGATCCTAAGGCAGGGGAGAGGTGGCATGGGAGGCTCGTATAAAGAATTTAAAAGTTGATAAAACACCTTCCTCACAACAAGTCCAGGACATAATTGATTCAGGTTTACTTGACAGAGGAGATAACCAGATCAGAGAATTAAGATGACTTGTCCCTGGTCACATAGTAAAGAGCAGAGTCAGGACTCAAACCAGGCCTCTAGACTCTAAAACTGATACTCAACACAGTATCCCTAATAGAGCTTATTATCCTACCTACGCTCTCTTGTGTATGCTCCAGTCTAGCCAGACTGGACCACTCTATCCCTTGTAATTTCTGGCCTCTGTGCTTTTGCCCATTCTGTTCCCTGTATATGATATACTCTCACAATTCCTATCCTCCCACCTTTTGAATTCCTACTCACTCTTTAGAAGAAAACTGGTTCTGGAGTAAGAGGTCAAGAGTTCAAATCTTGCCTCTCATGCTTACTACCTATGTGACACTGGGTGAGGCAGTTAACCTCCATGTGCCTTAGTTTCCTCATCTATAAAATGAAGGGGTTGACCTTCAAGAAGCCTTTCCTGAAAACTATCACCCTCACACCTTACATATATAGCACATTGTTTTGCATTGCTCTAATATAATTATCATATATTATTTTTTCTTCTAGTTACCTATGGATGTGTCTTTTCCTCTCTCAGACTATAAATTCCATGAGGATATTCCATGAGGTCTTGTCTAAACTTTATATCTATAGAGTGCACAGAATGCTGGGCCTGGAGTCAGGAAGACTCATCTTCCTGAGTTCAATCTGGCCTCAGACACTTACTAGCTGTGTGACCCTGGGCAAGTCACTTAACCCTGTTTGCCTCAGTTTCCCCATCTGTCAAATGAGCTGGAGAATGAAATGGTAAACCACTTTAGCATCTTTGCCAAGAAAACCCCAAATGGGGTCACAAAGAGTCACATACGACTGAAACAACTGAACAACAATAATGCCATATAGTATGGTGAACTTAGAAGACGCTTAATTAGTTGTTGAATTGTGTCCAAATCCCAACCAACCAACCCTCTGGCTTTTCGTGACCAATGCATGAGAAAGTTCTCTTTAGAAAGTCCAGGATGAGTCTCTATTTTTGTTTTCTTTGTGAAACTTTCACAGGATATGGTACCCTGACCATCTCATCTACTTCCCACAGCCATGGGGACTTGCCTGGAATCTGTTTCCTGTTCATTGTTTTTACCCTTTATTTTCAATTGTGTCACATCTTTTTTTTTTTTTAAATTAGAAAACACTTTTGTAACTACAGGGTAAATTCCTTACCAATTCTTTGCCTTCCTTTGTGGGGCATATCCGACATGGCCCTGAAATACCCCATAATGTGCCATGGAGTCCTCAGGGAACAATTGGTAGCTGAATGATTCACTATAAATACTTGACATGCAAATTGGTTCTAAGATCCCAGGATCAGATAACTTACAGATGAAGTAAGGTACCATAGAGCTCATAATCCTATCCTTATGTTTTCTAGATGAGGAAAGTGAGGTCAACAGAGTGGAGTTAATTACCTACAATTACACAGGTATTAAATAGAAGAGATGAAATTTGAACCCAGGTCTCCTAACTTAAAATCTACTATTCTTAGCAGCTGCCAAGAAGTATCTTTGCAGAATCATAGGATGTCAAACTTGGAAGGGACCTCAGAACGTGGAGCATTAGAACACAGAACGAGCTGAATTCCATTACAATATGGAATGTTAGAGATGGAAATAACCTTAGAGGTCATTCAGAAAGTGTTTCCTAGGCCTCTTAACTTTAGTGCCTTCCCTCTGTTTATTATTTTCTATTTATATGTTTGCTTGTTGTCTCTCATCATTAGATAGTAGGCTCTTTGAGGACAGGGACTGTCTTTTGCCTTTCTATCTTTAGTGTTTAGCATAGTGCCTGGTGCATAGTGAGTGTTTAATAAATGCTTACTAACTGACAACTCATCTAAGTCTCTTCATAGTTGACAAAACTGGAAACTGAGGCCTATAGAGGGGAAATGACTTGTCTGAGGTCTCATAGCTAGTAGCAATTCTGTCTTGGCACACCTGGGGCAAGTCCCCAGTGGTGATAGTGACCAAAGTAATGGGGATGGGAAGTTGGGATAAGTAAAGTGGCTGTATTAGGAGCATACAGTCTTTCCCTAGACATATTTTATATCTGGACAGTCTTATTCCCACATACCGGAATTGTCTCTGTCCACACTATACAGGCAGAGTGTGCCAGGTAGGCGGCACTAAAAGTTGGCTGGGAGTCTGGCCAAAGTACTCCCAACAGATGCTGCTGGTGGGAAGGGGGCAGGGCAGGGAGAGAAGGCCCTTCATCAGATGGTAAAAACAGTGCTTTGCTGTACTTCCCCCCTTTTTTTTTTTTTTAAACTAATGGGTTGAGGTGAGGGAAGTTCATGAAATGTTCCATGCTATTTACAGAACGTTAGGCTTCCAAATAACCTTTTCTTCCCCCTCTGCAGCCAGTAACAAATCCTTTCCCTCACCCTGCCCCCATTCCTTTGCAGTGATTCCTTTGCAGAGAGCAGGAATATCCTAGCCTACATGCAACAGGAATTGATAGGTATGAGGTACACGGGAGGTATATGGCATGTGAGAAACATCCTCTCTGAGGACCACACAAGGAGTCCAGTAGGCAAGTTCTCTCCCCCTACCACACACCAACCTTCACCCACAGACAAAACTCAGGAATCTGAGAAGGTGTGGAACAGGCCTAGAGTGGGACCAAAATAAGTTAAATATCTCCATTTTCAAGAAAGAGAAACATTAAGAGGGTAAGCCTGAGGACAAATGAGGGAACTGACTAAGGGAGAAGCACTATTTCCTGTCCCAGACAAGGAAATGAAATTTCATAGGGACGAATTAAAATTCGATATAAGGGGAAACTTATCAGTTAGTACCACCCACAAATGGGAGGAGGAGTCACTCAGGAGTTCCTGGGTCATCCAGTTCCCAGTCCCCACCCCCCACTGTAGGTATTCAGGTTGGAGGCTGAGGGACCTCCTGTCAGGACTGTTGTAAAGGAGATTTCTGTTCAGATAGGGGTTAGACCAGATAGCCTCCGACGCCCCTAAACCAGGTTGAGGGTGACCCAACAGGCCTCAAATCTGTTGGTGAGTTAGGGGGACGTCCCAAGCACATGAAGACTTCCCCAGTACAATGGGCAGACGAGAACAATTTGTTCCAATGGCCATGAAGGCAGCTGAGTGCTTAGAGCTTGGTCAGGCATGGAAAACTCCAAGGTCATCCTGGGCCATCATTAGTCATCTAGACTTTTGTCTCACCACTGGCCTGTGATGACTCAGGAAGACAGAAGGAGGCTGATGACTTTGTGCAACTCTTAGATCCAGTGCAGGTGCAAGTCAAGACACCACTCTGTGATGTCACTGGTCCTCTTTGAAATTGAAGGACAAACAACTACAACAACAGGATGTAAAGAATGGGAGAGAATAAGCAGCCTGTTCTGACTAGAATGTAGTATGTGTAAAGTCAAGACGTGTGAGATGAGAGTCTAGAAAGATAGGTTAGGGCCAGATAAAGTAGAAGTGTTGAAGGCCAGGATAGATACAAAGTTTATGCCTTATTGGGTAGGCAAGAGAGAGCTAGTGAAGATATTTAATTAGATGGATGGCAAGATCAGAGTGGTGCCGGGGTCACCTGATATCTGTAGGTGCCTGGATCATAGAGCTGTAGAGACAATAGAGGCCTGTCCCCTTGGTTACAGGACGGATTCAAAGCCAGATCTTCTAACTCTAAACCCAGAGCTCATTCTATAGAACCACATTGTACTAACTACCAGTGTGTGAGGGAATAGCTCAAGCAGGAAGGGAATAATGACCACACTCTTCTCTCTGGCTCTGCAACCAATCTGGCTCTTCTATGAGCAAAGCAGGATTGCAGTAGCTCAAAAGAAATGTGAGATGTGCAAATTGAGAAGGCATCTCCACTCCAAATATTCATACATGCTATTTGTGTCCACCTGTGGTAGAGCCTTCCGAGCTCATACTGGTCTGATCAGCTGCAGACACACTGTCCCTTGACTCCAATAAAGTGATGTCATTTTGGTCCTTTACAAGGACAAAAGATAATCGGTATTTAGCCCATCACCCGGCCCACTGTAGATGCTTAAAAAATGTTTGTTGACTTGACTTGTTGACTTCTGTCTCTGTTGCTCTGACCTTAGCCAGATGCTAAGCCTAGTTCTATGCTTTAGTAAAGCTCAGCTTCTCCTCTCGTTTTATTTCAGCCCAATTTGTGGGCAGCTAGATAAAGTAGTGGAGAGAGGAAACAGGAAGACTCATCAAATCTGGCCTCGGATACTTACTAGCTGTGTGACCCTGGGCAATTCACTTAAGCCTGTTTGCCTCAATTCCTTATCTGTAAAATGAGCTGGAGAAGGAAATGGCAAACCACTCTAGTATCTTTGCCAAGAAAACCCCAAAATGGAGTAACAAAGAGTTGGACACTACTGAAATGACTCAACAACAACAACAAAGCCTCCTTTGTGGTCTCTTGGTAGGCAACACATTTCCCTGGAGCATTATCAACCCCCTCCTACAAAGCCAGAAGCTATAGAAGCTTGATTGATTCTTGTTTTAAATGTCAAGCTCCCTTCTGAGATACCTACAAAGTTCTTTTTTTTTTCCTCTTAAGCACAACCCCCAGCTCACAGTTTATTTGCAGAGGTAAGGTGATTGACATTCCTTAAGCCCAATGACTGGTCGAGCCTTTCTTGGCTCAGGTGATCAGTTTTATCCACTTGCCCATCTTTGATGACCATCCATCCATCACTTAAAAACCAACTCCTTTCTTCTATACTCCCTTCTTCTTCACCCCCTCCCAGAGGATTCTAATCACTACAGTTCAATAATATCAAACAAATCTGTAAACATTCAGGAACAATAACATATAATTTCCCCAAACAGAAGAGGAAACCCACTTCTGCACAAAGGGTAAAGCAGGGGAGCTAAGGGACCAGATGGAAAACCACAATGGTGAATTTTCCATCCTTTGGTTGAAATTAGACTAGGGTATTTCCTTGTTCTGATTAATTCCTTCTTTTGTGAGTCAGAGGTCGTATGCAAGAAAGCCCCAAACCTATCCCTACTCCCACGAGTCAGGAAGTTTGAGGGATAGTGGCAAGATTACACTAGATTTGGAGCCACAGAATTCAGGTAAGAATTCCAGCTCTGACACTTACTCCCTGTGTGGCTCTGGGCAGGTCACATTGTCTCTCTTAGCCTCAGTGTCCTTATCTGTAAAATGAGAGAGGTGATCTACATGAGTTCTTAATTTAGGGTCCATGGACCCCTGTGTGGATAAATTTCAGAGGATCAGTGAACTTAGATGGGGAAAAAATTTTATTTTCACTAGCCTCTAACTGAAATTTAATATTTCCTTCCATTACACATTTTAAAAAAATGATTCTGAGAAGGGGTCCATGTTGTTTAGTCATTTCAGTCATGTCCAACTCTTCCTGACTCCATTTGGAGTTTTCTTGGCAAAGATACTAGAGTGGTTTGCTGTTTCCTTTTCCAACTCATTTGACAAATGAAGAAACTGAGGCAAGTAGGGTTAAGTGATTTGCCCTGGGTCACACAAAGAGGCTTCACTAGAATGGCAAAGGGGTTCCTGGCACAAAAGAAAAGAAAAGAAAAGATCTATTAAGAACCCCTGGCCTAGTGGCTTAGATGGTCTCTAAATTTCCGTTGCATTTTCAATCCTATGATCCTATCTATGTTCAAATATATATTCCAGCTTTGAGGATAAAGTCTCCAGATTAGCTTTCTACTAGGAACTTCATGGGCAGCTAGGTGGTGAGATAGAGAAGCAGGCCTGGAGTGTGGAGGACCTGAGTTCAAACATGGCCTTCAACACTAACTAGGTATATGACCTTGGACAAGTCACTTTACCTTGTTGGCCTCAGTTTCCTCACCTGTAAACTGAGCTGGAGAAGGAAATGGCAAACCACTCTAGTATCTTTGCCAAGAAAACCCCAAGTGGGGTTACTAAGAGTCGGAAATGACTAATCAACAAAGCAGCAACAACAATCATTTCTTTAATTCAAGCTGCTTAGCAAGTGGTTGTAGATGGTTAATGCAAGCTGAAAAACTTGCAAAACAGTTATTGGCTTAGTAATCCATGTAACATTGTTTGTGTTCATCTTGTCTGAACATAAAGAAAAATGTAGCAGCTGCGATGTTCCAATGTTAGCCTTTAAGACTCTCTTTAAGACTCTTTAAGGCACTCTCTTAGCATGAATGCATCCTGGCCTCCTGGCTCCTTCCAGCACAGACCATTCTGGACAAACCATCAAACCAATCTTCCTAAAATCACTTTATTATTCATCATTCAGCCAAGTGGTCCTTAGATATCTGGAGGCAGGTTAATGTAGTACAAACAGCCCAGGATTTGGAATCAGATGTACGTAGTTCAAATTCTGGACCTGATCTCTTGATATCAATGTGACAGTGGTTAAGTCAGTTGTACTCTCTGACCCTCAGATCCCTCATCTGTAATAAGAGAGCTAAACAAGATAACTTCTAAAGTCCTTTTTAACTCTAAAATCCTATAAGATACCAACTGCCACCCAACTACCACACAGGGCAGGCAAGCCAGCCTAGCTGAGGCACTCTGAGAGAGACAGGAGGCAGCATAAGCCAGGCAAATCAAACCACCAGTGCCACCTTGGCCATCAGCTCCCCTCAGACCCTGCTGGGGACAGCTCAAGACTCTAAAGTTAAGAGCCTTGGGAACAGCAGTGCATCCTGGGATGCAGTCTGATGACTATTGCTGCAATAACTATAGCTACACCTACTAAAAGACCTAGGGGGAAAAAAAGTTCTTGTCACAAAAGTCCTTGGCACTGTCAAATGGTTCACCATCAGAAACGGATTTGGTTTTATCCATGGAAATCTGCTTTGCCTCTGTACCCTAAGGTCCATGGGATTTTTGCATTTGAATTGCAGTTGAACTCTTCCATATGTGTTTCATATCTCTCATTAGAGTGTGAGCTTCCTAAGAGGAGAGAATGTCTCACTTTCCTATTTGTATCCCCAGCACTTAGCACAGTGTTTGGCACACAGTACTTAATAAATGCTTAATGCATTCATTCATTCATTCATTCATTCATACATATACAAGCACAATTAAATGAGCACTCCAATTGTGCTAAATATTGTTGTTCAGTCGTTTTTCAGTCCTATCTGACTTTTGGGGTTTTCTTGGCAAAGATACTAGGCTGATTTGCCATTTCCTTCTCCAGCTCACTTTACAGATAAGGAAACTGAGGCTAACAGGGTTAAGTGGCTTGCCCACGGTCACATAGCTAGTAAGTATCTGATGCCAGATTTAAACTCAGGAAGAGGAGTCTTCCAGATTCCAGGCCTGGCACTCTATCCACTGCCCCACCTATCTGTCCTCTAAGTATTGTGGAGGATTCTAAACAAGCATAAGGCTTGCAGTTTTCTGCCCTCATGGACTGCTATACTGGTTGAGAAGTTAGGATGCAAGTGCATGTTGACAACAAGGGACAGTTCTTGATTAAATGAAAAAAAACTCAGTGATCCTGATAACAACAGGATTATAGAATCTTAAGATGGAAGATGATCCAACCTCCCAGCCAATGTAGGAAATCCCTCTAATATATAGGTGGTTATCTAGCCTCTGTCCCCAAGCTTTCTTTCAATAGGTGGGGCAGGATCCAGAAATTCTAGGCTTAACCTGAACAATTTTTAGACAAACTACACCTACCATTATGGACCTCACATATTTTGGAACAGTAGATACATCTAATAACCAATCAATCAATAATTGATTGATTGTTATTCTGAACTTGCACCCAAGGTCACAGCCAGTAAGTGTCTGAGGCTGAATTTGAATTCAGGTCTTCCTGACTCCAGTTCCTGTGCTTCATCCATCTACCTGTTCAAGAGTCAGTAAGACCTGAGTTCAAATCCTCTCTTAGACTCTTAATTAGATTTGTGGCCCTGGGCAAGTCACTTAACCTCTCCCAGCCTCAGTTTCCTGTTCTGTAAAATGAGGATAAAAATAGCACCGACCTCACAAGGTTGTTGTGAGCATCAAATAAGATGCTATACATAAAGTGCTTTGCAACCCTTAAAGTTCATATAAACGCTAGTTAGCACTAAGTATTATTAACAATAAATGCTAATTATTGTGAATATTAGTAATAATACTTCTGTTTCCAAACGACAGCTTTTCACAGACTTAAAGACTGCTTTCCTAGCCTTCTAATGTCTTTACTTCTCCGTCCCTCATTCCCTCTCCCGTTCATCATGTGACTTGACTTCTGGGCCCTGCTCTGCACATGTCCCAGTTGGTCAATATTCCTCCTAACATGTAATGCCAATACACAAAGATACACTCTAAGTGCTGTCTATCATGGTTAAGAAAAGGAGAGATCAACTTGTGCTAGTATCCCCTCTGCTCAAAAACCCACAATGGCTCTCTATTGCCTATCAGATCAAGTTCAAACTCCTCAATCAAGTGTTCTGGGTTGTCCGTAATTTGTCCCATCACCCCTTTTATCTGCCATCTGATTCAAACTAGATCTTCACCACAAACTCTCTACCTTAAGCAGGTTGGTCTCTTAACTCCTCTCTCCCTCCCTTTGTCCATCCCACTGTGTAGGTACCTACGTACCCCCCTCCCCCCACTCTCTTTACAATCTCTGGATTGCAATTTGGATTTGGATTTCTGCTCCTGGTGGAAATGCCCTCCCCTCTTCTCTCCTGCTCACCTTTCAAGGCTCAGCTCAAGTCATCATAAAGCCTTCCTTTATGACGCTAGCCCATGCTGCTCCCTCCTTTATCTGCTCTGCCAAAGAACTTAATTTCTGTCATCTACAACTCCCTGCCCCCGCACACATTAGCACTTGTTTTGTATTCATCTATCATTATTTCGTATTAGTTTAGTGTATTAGTTTTCATTCCACAGTTTTAATACATACTATTAAAAGGCCTAAAAGAGGGTCTCCATTCTATCTAGGTGGCTCCTCTGTAGATGCTTTATCATAGCACAGGGACAAAAGTCACAAGATACCAAAAAAAGGCAAAAGACGGGATATGTAGGATAAATAAGAAATAATTAATAGGGGGAAGGCACTAGACTCAAAAGGAGGCGAGGAAAGCTAGGGAAGTTGGGAAGACATGGATGGACTGCCATTTGTACCAATAGAGTGAATACTCTCGACAGTGAGATCATGGATCAATGAATTATTGTTATTATTAATAATCTTGTTTTCGTCTTTTCAATGATGCTTGGACAGAAGCAATTCTGGGGAAAGCTGATATTCTGCTGTTATTCTTTTACATTTAATGTTCTGGAGATTATATTGCACAGGTAGATAAAAATTGCTTTTTGTAATTTAATAAAAGTATTATGATGTGAGCTCATCTTCTGTAAGCTCACTGAAAGGTTCTTTGGAACAATTCCAGCAGCAGATAGGATGATATATGACTCATCCTATTCCCCCATGGTTTTGATTTCATTAAGCTTTTCCTTACACATAGCTTAGAGATTATGAGTATTTGGAATGTGGGGCAGACAGTACATATGAACAATGTACAGGATCCAGAGTTGAACAAGGAGGAGGAGAATAGGATAAATTGCCTTCAGGAAACTGCCAAGTACTGTTAATGACCCCAAGCTTCCTTTGGAAACAAAGGTTCATCTTTTCAATGCCAGTATTCTACTGGTGTCTTTTCAAAGAACGGAAATTAAATGTCATCCAGAGAGCAATGTGTGAACAGAAACCTCAAAGAGGAACAGAACTAGAAGACAATCAATGGAAATTTAGGAAATGAATGATAGGAAGGGAAGATGGGCTGGTTAAGTGGCAAGAGGCAGAGATGACAAATGAACAGTCAAAGTGTACCACTGGTATCCTTGGGATGTCAAGAGAAAGAGATGAAAGCTTCCAGAAAGTTTAGTGGGTCCCATGTGGTAAACTTATGAGAGGCCACATACAAAAGTCTCATAGGATGAATCTGCATGGAAGGGTTGCAATCTCTATCCCAGGAGGGATCAGCCAAATGAAAAAGAACTTCCCTTTCACCACCCTATATGTGAGTGTTACCTTTATGATAGATGGGAGTGCCTGAGCCCAGGCTGCTGCTCTTGATGAGGTGGTAGGCAATCCAACAGCTTTCCGTAGGTAGCGCCCATGTATGTCGCTCATGTTCAGTAAATAGAGTGCACAGGCCAGAGCATAGCCTCCCCAATTGGAAACACCTGACATGGAAAACAGACTCTAAATCACAGGACTACAGAGAGAGCTTGCTTCATGTCCTTATCTTTAGGGAGAATCACCCCTAAGCTGTCTGGGCAGAAGAGGTTCAGTCCTTATACTGAGCTCCAGAAGAAGGGATTTCACAACATCCCTAGATATTTAATAACCTTCAAAATTAAGAAAGTGACCATTCTGACTAATCTTAGAATGGAAAGGGTGCTAGACTTGGTGACAGAATATTTTATGTCCTAACTTGCCAACTTATTGTGCTGTCTTGGACAAATCATTTCACCCTTCTGACTCTTCATCTCTTCTTCTGTAAAATGGGATAATAATACCTATATTACCTATCTCATAAGAGTGTTAAGAGGAAAGTGCTTTTAAACCATGAACCTCTACATAAATGTGAACTAGTATATAATTATGTATAATATAACATGTATTATACAAATTCATATTATAATATAATTACATCATTATATATAGCACAACATATAATCATATTAAAATAACACAATTATATTTAATTTATTTAAATTCATTAATATTTCTGTTTATTAAATATATTTGTTATTATATAATAATTATAAAAAGTGATAATTATTATATCATATAATCATAATGGCTGAACATCTAATTCCATTCTTTGATCCAATGACTCTGGTCTTCTGGCTGTTCTACGAACGTGATGCTCCATCTCTCAGCTCTGGGCATTTTCTCTGCCTCTCCCCCATGCCTAGAATGCTCTCCCTCCTCTGCTTGGACTACTGACCTCCCCGGCGTCCTTTAAGTCCCAGCTGAAATCCCATCTTCTACAGGAAGTTTTCCCCAACTCCTCTTGATTCTAGTGCCTTTCTCCTATTAATTATTTCTTATTTATCCTATATATCTTGTCTTTTGCCTTTTTTTTGTATCTTGGGTGTTTAACATAGCGTCTGGCACGATAGTAGGTTCTTAATAAATGTTTTCTGCTTGATTATATAATTTCTACTTTTTTTGCATTTTGCTCATTAGATTATAAGCTCCCTAAGGCCAGGGACTGTATTTTGCTTTTCTTTGTATCTCTAGCACATAGCATAGTGCCTGACACATAGTAGGTGCTTAATAAATGTTTACTGATTGATTATATAATTTTTGTACATTTTTTTACATGTTATTTCCCTCATTAGACTGTAAGCTCTTTGAGGGCGGGGGCTACTTTTCTTTGCATCCCTAGCATTTAGCACAGGGCCTGGTATGTAGTAGGTGCTTAATGAATGCTTATCATTGACTGACTCCGTGGGCATCTTACCAGCTATGACAGCAAAATCAGCTTCCACATCACAAGCTATGACATCTCCATTCTTGATGTACTTCTTCACAGATGTTTTGACTTTTCCCATCCCAAGTTCATTCCCTCCATCACCAATACCTAGGTTAGAAGGGCAAAAGGATAAACAGATCAATTTCATAAACTAGAGAAAGAAGGAAGGTCATTTCTTATACATAACCACAAAAACAACAACAATATCACACCTGTCAGTTGAGGTAAATGAGGTATTTAGAGGAAGCTAAAGTGACCCAGGCATAGAGGAGGTGCTACCCTGCTCCACCTCTTCTGGGAGTTTCTTGTAACTTGTTTCCTTCACTGACGTAAAACGCTTGTTGATTGAGTGATCAATTTAAACCCCAGGGCCAGCTCTTTTCAGCTAGGTGGCATAATGAATTGAGCTCTGGGCCTGAAGTCAGAAGACCTGAGTTCAAATCTTGCCTCAGACACCTATTAACTGTGTGACCCTGGGCAAGTCACTTAACTTCTGTCTGTCTCAGTTTTCTCAACTGTAGAATGGGGAAAATAATAGCATCTACCTCCTATTATGTGAATAAAATGAAATAATATTTGTAAAGCCTTTGCGAACCTTAAACACTACATAAATGCTGGCTGTTGTTTTGGTGCAATGGATAGAGTGCTGGGCCTGGAATCAAGAAAACCCGAGTTCAAATCTGACCTCAGACATTTACTAGTCGTGTGACACTGGGCAAGTCACTTAACTCCTGCTTCCCTCAGTTTCCTTATCTATAAAATGGGGATAATAATAATAATAATAATACCTAATCCCTCCAGGGTCATTGTGAGGATCAAATGAGGTGAAAATTGTAAAGCACTTAGCACAGTGCCAGGCATATAGTATATAGTATATAAATATAAATAAATTTATATAGTATATAAATGTTAGCTATTATTACTTTTTAAAAATTATTTTTCCAGAGTAGGAAATTGAGGCTTAGAGTTGTAACTTGTCCAAGGTCTCTGAGTAACCCCTACTTTGCATTTTATCTTTCTGCTCTCAGTCAAATACTGTTACTTAAAATTTCTAAAAGATCCATTTCTTATCGAGTAGGCAACACTGAGGTCCACAGATTATGCCTATGAATATGCATGTACACACATATACATACAATGTGGTATAATGGGAAGAGCCTTGCAGCGGGAAAATGGATACCTGGGTTCAAGTCCCGGCTCAATCACTAAATCATGTGACTTTGAGTAAATTACTTCTCTCCGCGTCTTAGTTTCCTCTTTTGTAAAATAAGAGAGTGAGACTAAATGCTCTCTAAGGCACCTCCTAGCTCTAATATGCTGTATTCTTCTGTTCCTGTACCCATTGTATAGGGCATTGTCACATATATCTTTATTTATATATATTCTTGTAACTTCAATGGTCATTATAGGATTTCTGGTTAACGTTGTCCTTATACGTAGGGAGAGTTTGTAGTCTCTTGGTAACACATGAGGCTCTCCAGGAAAGTTCCCCTGCCTCCAAAATATTCATCTTACCTGCCAGGCACACTACCGGAAATCCCATTTGAGTTTAGTTTCACTGAAACTGCCACTCCTGGGGTGGGGCCGAGATGGCGGTTTAGAGGCAGCAACCCAGATGAAGTCTCTCAATACTCCCCTCCAAACGAGTTAAAATAATTCCTCAAACCAAATTTTGGAATGGCAGAGCCAACAAAAGGTCAGGGTGAGACATTTTTCTGGTCTGAGAGAAGTTAAGAAATAGGCAGGAGAGGTCTGCGGCACTGGGGTGGAAGCTTGTCTGGAGCCCACACAGGCCAGGGTGTCAACAGCAGGTACAGCAGTAGCTGCAGCTTCAGAAGCTCTCAGCTCAAAGACAGCCAGGGACAGAATGCGTGTGTGTGTGTGTGTGTGTGTGTGTGTGTGTGTGTGTGTGTGTGTG
>NW_020954572.1:0-62664 GCF_900497805.2 Vombatus ursinus | reverse complement strand
GTGTGTGTGTGTGTGTGTGTGTGTGTGTGTGTGTGTGTGTGTGTGTGTGTACATATACACATACACACACACACTCGGCTGTGTATAGCAATTTATCTTACACAATAGGGAAGTAGAAAAGGAAGAAGATAAGAGAAGGGGGGTGGCAGTGATAAAAGAGAGGACAAATTAGGGGAGTCAGTGGTTAGAAGCAAAATAGACTTTTGAGGAGGAACAGGATAAGAAGAGAGGGAGAAGAAAAAACAGAAGAAAATGGGACAGAGGGAAGTATACAGTTAGTAATCATAACCGTGAAGGTGAATGAGTTGAATTCACCCATAAAACAGAAGCAGATAGCAGAATGGATTAGAAACCAGAATACAACAATATATTGTTTATAAGAGACACACTTCAAACAGAAACACACACACACACACACACACACACACACAGAGTTTAAATAAAGGGTTGGAGTAGAATCTAATAAGCTTCAGCTAAAGTTAAAAAGGCAGGGGTAGTAATCGTGATCTTAGACAAAGCAAAAATAGACCTAATTAAAAGACAACCAGAGAAACTACATTTTGCTAAAAGGTACTATAGACAGTGAAGTAACATCAAAATAAATTTTCTCCGATAAAGACCTCATTTCTCAAATATACACTGAGTATAGAACTGAGTCAAATTTATAAAAATAAGAGCCATTCCCCAATTGATAAACAATCAAAGAATATAAACAGGCAGTTTTCAGAAGAAGGAATCAATGCTATCTATAGTCTTATGAAAAAAAAGTTTTAAATCACTACTGATTAGAGAAAGGCAAATTAAAACAACTCTGAGGTACCACCTCACACCTATCAGAGACAACAAATGCTAGACGTGATGAGGGAAAAATAAGTACACACTGCGAGGGACTGTCTGATGTTGGCTACTGCCAAGTGCAAGTTGTGGCAAGATGGGGTAGGAACAAGATATTAGGAAGTAACCGGAGCTCACGCTCCCGAGGCAGGGGCTGTGCTAGGCGGAGTTGTGGTGAACTGGATACGGAGAAGTAACCGGAGCTCATGCTCCTGAGGCAGTGGGCAGTGCTATGTGGAGCTGTGATAAGCTGGGGAAGGAACAGAATACAAGGAAGTAGCCGGAGCACGTGCTCCTGAGGCAGGGGGATGTGCCACATGGGAGTGGGACGGCAGAGGACGAGTTCCCTTTGCTTAGTCCCCTCCCTAAGTGCAACGTCAACCCCAGACACCTCCTTCCTGTGTCCTTCCTGACTTCCTGGGTCATGTACTTTCCCTTTGTGTAGCACTGACCCCAGACGCCTCCTCCCAGTATCTGGGCCTGACTTCCTAGGTCACGTACTCTCTCTTTGTCTATGCACTAATCCCAGACGCCTCCTTCCTGTATCCAGTCCTAGCCTCCTGCGTCACTTCCTCTCCCTTGGTGCGCTAAACCCAGACATCCCCTTCTGGTATCTGACCCTACAATCATTGACTAGTAGGCGGGCTGAGGAGGAGGGGCTAAGTAGGTACTTAAGGAACGGTCACAGTCGGGAGCTCGCTCTCTCTTTGCTCCTGCTCTGTTGCTCTGGCCTTCCTGCTTGGCCTTGCTGTGATGGCCTCTGAATAAAGCTCGGGTGTTGGCACCTCCTGGTCGGCTCATCTCTGTGTGTTTATCCTGGTAGGCTCTGAAGACTGGTAAGTATGACTCTGGCAGCCTGCTCCTTATAGGAGGAGAGTGCACGGCGCGGCCGGCACAACACACTAATGAATTGCTGATACAGTTGTGAACTGGTCCAACCACCCTGGAGAACAATTTGGAACTAGGATCAAAGGACTGTGTAACTGTGCATACCCTTTGGCCCAGCAATACCACTACTAGGTCTGTATCCCAAAGACATCAAAGAAAAAGGAAACAGACCTTTATGTACAAAAATATTTACAGCAACTCTTTTTGTAATGGCAAAGGATTAGAAACTGAGGGGATGCTCATCATTTGGAGAACTGTCAAACAAGTTGTGGCATATGAATGTGATGGGAGTACTATTGTGTTATGAGAAATGATGAGGGGGGGTGGTTTTAGAAATATATGGCAAGACTTATATGAACTGATACAAAGTGAAGTGAGAAGAACCGGGAGATCATTGTGCACATTGTACACAACATTGTGTACAACAGCAATGTTGTAATGATGATCAACTGTTGAAAGACTTGACTACTATGATCAATACAATGATCCAGGAAAATTACAAAGGATTCATGATGAAAAATGCTATCCACTTCCAGAGACAGAACTGAAGAACTCTGAGTGCAAATTGGAGTATAATTTTCTTGCTTTATTTTTCTGGATTTTAAAAAAACATGGCTAATATGGAAATATATTTTGCATGATTTCACATGTACAATTGTTATTATATTGTTTGCCTTCTCAGTAGGTAGAGACAGGGATGGAAGGAAGGGAAAGAACTTGGAACTCAATGAAAAAAAAAAGAATGTTAAAAATAAATAAACAATAAATTAGGGGAAAAAAAAAGAAACTGCCACTCCAACTCTTCTGGCAGTGGAAAGATGGAGGGGTATTGGCATTAGTTCATCATAATTTGGTGTGAATGATTTTAATCAGTCCATCTTTTCTCTGAAACCAAGTTGAGAGGACCCTGAGGAGATGGGGATTCTGATGAGGTAGAAGAAGGAAGAATCATTTTGTAGCATGGAGGGAAGGACTGGGTAGGATGCTATAATAACAGTAATAATAATGAATCACATTTGTTGAGTTGTTATTTATACCATTGTTTTCAAAGAAGATCAATGACATCACAGGGTGATGTTTTGAATTGCTCATGATTTGGATTTAAATGAGGCAGAGTTGCACAGAGTCATCAGCCTCCCACTGTCTCTTCCAGAGTCATTGAAGTCTAGTGGCAAGACAAAAGTCAAGACAGCTGGCAATGGCCCAGGATATAGTGGATGACTTTGGCATCTTTGATGTTTGACCAAGCTCTAAGCACTCCACAGCACCTGTGCCAGCCACCTTCATGGCCACTGGAACAAACTGTTTTCATCCACCATTCCACTGGGAGAAGTCTTCATGTGCTTGGGGTTAGACATCTCCCTAACTCACCAAGAGGTTTGAGGCCTTTTAGTTACCCTCAACATGGTTTAGCCTGTCTGTCAAGAAGGTTTTACCAGGGTGGGGCCTCTGTGCATGCTATAGCTTCTTGGAGCCACAGGTGAGAACTGGGTGAAAGTGAACACCAAAGGTGGATGAGCAGCCCTGAAAATGGTCCAGCAAGCCCTCACCTCAGAAGTGCTAGTCATCCCTGAATGCCCTACACATCTCCCTCATAGTAGTACTAAATGTTTGTGTGGGTCTCTGTGGCATGAAAGCGAACTTTACTAGAATGTCAGAATGTTACTTGTCTAGCAGACCAAGTTCTTTTCCTTCTGGAGTGTCAGAGAGGATGTCCAAGTTATAGTCAGGTGCTACGAATTGGTTAGGGAGGGGACTTGCATCATTACTGTGGAACATGGAAGTAATGAGGTGTTAGGTATTACTCAACTGGCAACCCCAAGTCTGGTTCACTTACACAGGGGAGACCAAACTACAAGGCAGTATCAGACTTCTGGACCCCAGGGAAAAGTAAGACTCACACCAGCAAGGGAAGAAAATTATACTGATCCGTTTATGGGAATTTGTGAGTCCTTTAAGTGTCTTCATTGCTTGTAGGCTCCTGATGAGCCCTTTGTAATGGCTACATTTTTGGTAAGTTGGAATTAAGTCTGTCCCGTACTCACCTAACATTTGCTTTATTACTTTGAGTGCTTATATAGGGATTTCAGGACTCTGTAACTCAAATCTATTGAGACCAGATGGGAATTATATTTAGAGACTTCCCAGAGCAAACTCTGGGTTGGGAAATAATGAGCCATAGAGAGTAATATTGGGGGGGGGGGGGTGTCATTCACTGTGAATAGGCCCAGATTTTGAGGCACTGGGCCACTGGTTACACCTTTACTAAATGCTGCACAGCTAATATTTAGGGACTGGGAGCCTGAGGTAAAGGGAGCATCAGGTAGTGAAAGACATATGGAAAGGGCTCCTTGATTAGAGTCATGGAACATTAGAAGGAAAAATTGAAGATATTGTTCTAATCATACAATCCTACTCCCCTCATTTTTATAGATGAGGAAATAAGGTTCAAACAGGGAGGAGTGAGTTGCTCAGTCATACAGTAATTCAATAACAGAGCCACCACTAAAGTCTAGCTTTCCTGTCTTCCAAACTAGTGCTCTTAATGCTACTTAACTAGATGAGTTTTTGTGCATATCACCAGCAACCTCAGAAAGCTTAACTCCTCAAGAGGAGATACTAAGAATTTCCCCACAGTATCTACCTCCACTGCAGAGGTTATTAACTTTTTCTTGGTCATGGATCCTCTGGGAGTCTAGTTAAACCTAAGGACCTTTTCTCAGAACAATATTTTGATAATTTAAAAAAATGTTAAATTTCAGTTAGAGCTTAGTCAAAATAAATATTATTTTTCTCATCCAAATTTACAGACCCTTTGAAAGCCCTTTTGGGGTCTGTGGACCCCAAGCTAAGAACCCCTGACTAGTGCATTGGGGATCACAGAAATAATAATAATAACTCATGTTTTCATAATATTTTATAAAGTACTTTCCTCACTATAACCCTGAAAACTAAATAACTCCATTTTAACAAAAGCCGATATTTCCGTAATACTTTAAAGTTCATAAAGTGCTTCTCATACATTATATCATCTGCCAAGCACTATTATTTTCTCCATTTTACACATAAGGAAACTAAGGTCACAAAACTAATAAAAGTCAAAGGAAGGACTTGAACCCAGGTCTTCTGGACTCCCAAGTCTAGGGCTCTTTTTGCTATTCTCAATGCTTTTTGTTCTGTGAAACCCTTTTAATGACAACAACAAAATGGGCTAATTTAATGTTAATTTAATTAAATAATTAAATTAAAGATAATTCAAGGTGTTACTTGTAATTTCTGCATTCATCTACATTCATTACTAAGGCATGATTAAGGAATTGTTAGCCTTGGATCATTGTCATGGACCCCCAAGGGGTTTGTGAACCTCTCAAATATACTATACTATGCTGCCTCTTTCTTCTTATAGATGTGGAAACTCAGCCTCAGAGAAGTTATATGACTTGTCCAAGGTCACATGTCTAATAATCAAAGAATTCTGACCCAGGTCTCCTAAATGCAATCTTAGGGCTCCCTACTATGCCACTTGTTCAGTTGTTTCAGTCATGTCTGACTTTTTGTGACCCTATCTGGGGTTTTCTCAGCAAAGATATTGAAGTGGTTTGCCATTTCCTTCTTCAACTCAATTTAGAGATGAGGAAACTGAGGCCAATAGGGTTAAGTATCTTGCCCAGCATCACAAAGCTAGTATCTAAGACTAGATTTGAACTAGGGAAGATGAGTCTTTCTAACTCCAGACCCAGCACTGCACCACCTAGCTGCCCCCTACGATGCCACACTTGATTACTTAACCAGGCTGCTGGGTGCCAATCACCTTATCCAACCCTCCCCTCCTGGGAAATATAAATGACCTCCAGCTCAGGAGGCCAGGTGCTGGAGAGGAAGAGGCAAGAGTGAGAAGAGAATGCTGCCCTCTATTTCTGGAGCAGCCTTTCTGGGAACTTCATAAGCAATTTGCAGTCATTGTCTAATCATCTCCGAGGCACCTAATTGTCTCATTGAAACCTCAGAGGCAGCTGAGAGAACTAATGAGTCTGGGAAATACTTTGGAGTCTTCAGATGGAGTTGTAAATGAATATAAGAAGATGAGCCTAATTTTCTCATTGCCCTAAGAGACTGCATCTCTTTGGGAGCTGTATTAACCCTTTCAAAAGTATCCTGTCTTCCAGAGCACCCGAGTTACTATTGTTATTCAGTCGTGTCCGATTTTTCATCACCTTGTGGACCATACTGTTCATGGGGTTTTCTTGGCAAAGATACTGGAGTGGCTTGCCATTTCCTTCTCCAGTGGATTAAGGCAAACAGAGGTTAAGTGACTTGCCCAGGGTCACACAGCTAGTAAATGTCTGAGGCAATGGATAGAATGTTATAGTCACAGTCAGGAAGAACTGATTTCAAATTCTGCCTCAGATACAAACTGGTTGTTTGTAAGCAACTAATTTAACTATTTTGCTAATTTTATTATTAGTAATAATATTACTAATATTAACTAAATTTAACTAATTTGCCCTAAGCAAATAATTTAACATCTGTCAGCCTCAGTTTCCTCATCTACAAAATGGATATGATAACACCACCTAATTCCCAGGGGTTTGTAAAGATCAAATGAGTTAAAACATGTAAAAGGCTTTGCATAGCTCTATATAAATGCTAGCTATTATTATTATTATAACTACTTAACTATTTTCTCTTGTTACAAAGGAGAAATCCACCAAATGGGTATATCAGGAAATGACAGTGGCATAAAACCCAAAAGGCATCAGTAAAGTTTTTAAATTTAAAAAAAATATGCTCTAGCCTAATTACCCCATCTTGCCTTTTGGATGACTGGAAGTTTTATTCTTTGGTGATCGGTATTCCATGTTTCATAACCATGTAATATCATTAGAGGAATATTGGTGTTTGAAAGATGGGGTTTTATTGCATGATTTTGTATATACTTTGTACTTGCTTATCTATCTACATGTCCTATTCTCCCAGTGGGATATCAACATCTTGCGATCAGGGATTATTTTTGTTTGTTTATATCCCTTTGAACAAAATAGCTCACTAAATGTTTGCTGAATTAAGGTGAGGAGAGAAGCTTGCAGCCATGCAAAGCATCATATCATTTTCCAAATACAATCCAGTCTTCTCCTCTCTCTCCTATTTAATTCTGCTCATTGTCCATCTGCAGAATCTGGCTGGAGTAGTGATGGAGCAGCAGTATTAGATGTCAGTCAATCCTGTATCATAGCCTGAACAAGAGGTATTCTTCTTCTCTTTGGTTTTCCTTTGTGGATAGTTAAATTAAACTCTTTTGAATGCTTGTGGATATCATTTAGAAGGACGGCTCTGTTGTATACTCACTTTGGAAGCACATCTACTAACATTGGAATACAGGAAGATTAGCATGGCCCCATGCAAGGATAACACACACACATTCATGAGGTGTTCCTTATTTTTTAAACAAACTGTGGTACATAAATATAACTATATTATTGTGCTGTATTAAGTGACAAACAATATACAGAATACAGAAAAGCATGGAAAGATTTACATGGACTGATGCTGGGTGAAGTAAACAGAGCCAAGAAAACAATATGCACAATGACTACTACAATGTAAATGGAAAGAAGAGCCACAAAAAAATTCCCAAGTGAATGTTGCAGAATCTCAAAGAACAAGTATGGCCTGAAAGAAGAGGCAGGAGAAGACACTCCCATTTACCCCTCTCCAGAGGCGGGAGGTCTATGGATGTTGTACATTGCACATATTTTCAATGTACTGATCAGTTTTATAGATTTCCCCCCCCCTCTCCCCGGGGTAACGTCTGATAGTTATTTGATTCCTGATATCAGTTCTAATCTGGGCTCTGACACTAAATAGCTGCGTAATCTCAGGAAATTACTCTTCATTTCAGAGTCTATCTCCTCATGTGCACACTGATGAATGACACCTGCCCCACCTACCTCACATGGTTACGTAAGGATAAAATGAGATAATATATAACAGGAATTCTTAACCTGGGATCTATGAACTTGATTTTAAAAGATATATATTTTGATAACTATTTAAATATAGTTGATTTCCTTGGTAATCCTCTGTATTTTGATTGATGTATTTAAAAAACATTTTTCTGAGAGGGGTCCATGGCAGAAAAAAGATTAAGAACCCCTGATATACAAGCTGGCCCTTTGTAAATAAATCTATAGAAAAGTAAATTATTATGAGTAGTCCTAATTTTGGTCCAGCAGTGGATAGAGTCCAGGCCTAGAGTCAGGAAGATCTGAATCCAAATCTGGCCTGAGACACTTACTAGCTATATGATCCTGGGCAAGTCACTTAATCCCTATTTGCCTCTTGACAAAGAAGGGATAGAGAGTTTCATAGGAGAGAAAATGAACAATTTTGATTACATAAAATTGAAAGTTTTTGCATTAACAGAATCACTGTAGTTAAATGGGAAACAACTGACTAGGGAAAATCTTTACAGGAAAGGTTTCTGATAAAAGTCTGATATCCAAGCTATCTACAGAATTGATACACATACGTAAGTATAACAGCCATTCCCCAGATAAATGAGGGGGCAATTTTTTTTTGGACTAGTCAATTGGGTTAAGTGACTTGCCTAGAGTCACACAACTGGTCTAGAGTCCAGAGCAGGACTAGAGTCAGGAAGATCTGAATCCAAATCCAGCCTGAGACACTTACTAACTATATTATCCTGGGCAAGTCACTTAACCCCTATTTGCCTCTATCCTCTTAGTCCAAGTTTTCCATGCTCTCTTACCAGTTGATGAGATTCTAGGGATCTTCTGTGCAGCAAGAAAGAGATCATCAATTGGGTCAACTAGATGCTTAATATTAACTTTTCGAGCATTGTAGTAATTGCCATCAGCTGCCCTTCCTGAGCGCTCTATAGCCACCAAGTGATCAAATCTGCAGAAAGGAAAGAAAAGAAGCAGGTTAGGGGTGATATCCTTAAGGGAACAAGCTGCTGGTATAAATATATAGGGAGAGAGATTGGTTCTATGATTTCATTAGTAATAGGGAACTAGTGAATAAGGAAACTCTTTCTGCCAATGCAGGTCAGCACCTTCGGTGTAACTTATAACCTTAGAGAAGTGTGTAGGGCATTGAGAGGTTAAATGATTTGTCTAAGGTCATACAACCAGTATATGTCAGAGACTGGACATGAGCCCAGGTCTTCCTGGTTCCAATACACTAAACCTGCTGTCTATCTATTATACCAAACGGACATATGCATGTGTATGTGCATATATACATATGTATACAAATGTAAATATGCATATGTTTGTGTGTATGTATACATGAAGCAGTTTTTAAAAAGTAAAAATCTTTAGAAGCTCCCATTTTAGGATTGTGGAATAATTAATAATCATAGTAATAACAAGAATAATAATAGTCAACATTTATATAGTGTTTACTATATGCCAGGCACTGTGCCAAGCATTTTACAATTATTTTCTCATTTGAACCTCACAACAACCTGGGGATGTAGGTGCTATTATTATCCCCATTTTACAGATGAAGAAATTAAGGCTCATTGATGGGCAGTGACTTGTCTGAGGTCATGCAGAGAGTGGGAGGGTGATCCCACCTAATCAAAAGAAGTATGTTAGAAACTCAAAACCAGTCCACAGAAATTCTGCTTTAGTCCTGACTCTGATAGCAATTTCTCCTTCATTACGGCTTCACTTCAGGGGGCTTAGGGTGTCCTTGCTTCCTGGATGACCCCTGTTGAGGTCATTTCTCTAGGCTTGTCTCCATGCTCCTTGTGTCAATCATTGGTAGCCTGGTTCCTACATTCTAGCTTGGTCCCTTCCTCAGATCTGGTACCTCATTCTCCCTGCCCCCAGAGTTCTGCCAGACATTTTCCCCTCATTTGGATAGAGTGCTGGGCCTGGAGTCAGGGAGACCTGAGTTCAAATCCGACCTCGGACACTTACTAGCTGTGTTACCCTGGTCAAGTCACTTAACCTCTGTTTGCCTTCACCCACTGGAGAAGGAAATGGCAAACCACTCCAGTACCTCCATCAAGAAAATCCCACACGGGATCACAAAGAGTGGGATGTGACTGAACAACAACATTAATGATACATGATAGTGGAATCAACCCCATCTAGTTTTACATTCTTCTGGTTTTCAGCAACCCATTTGGGGTCCGCTGTTTGTGCTTTGGCCTAGCTGGGGCCCCAATACTCTCTGTGAAGTTAGAAATCTAAGCAGTGCTTTTTATCCTACTGCCATCTCTACATCTTCCCCCTTCCCCTATTCAATCCTCCATTAAAGAGCACTTTTATTCATTGAAAATCCCCTTTGGCAGGACACAAGCAAACAAAACCTAAAGTGGTTTTTACTTTTGTCATTGCTGTCCAGTCATTTTTTCAGTCACATCTTGTCTCTTCGTGACCCTATTTGGGTTTTCTTGGCAGGAGATACTGGAGTGATTTACCATTTCCTTCTCCTTCATTTTACAAATGAAGAAACTGAGGCAAAACAGGGTTAAGTGACGTGCCCAGGGTCACACAGCTAATAAATATCTGAGGCCAGATTTGAACTCAGGAAGATGAATCTTCCTGACTCTAGGCCTGGTGCTCTATTCACTAAGCTACCTACTTTTACTTTTTTAGGTTCAAGCTAACCACCGTTTCCTAAACAGGACACTGGGGCTTATGTTAGGTAACAAAGATGTTTATGACTTGTTGCAAAATACTGGATCCCCTCACTCTCCTTTGCCAATTCTTAATCTGGAGGATTAAAGGGATGATGGCTGTGGTAGAGACAGGAAGGAAGATGTGTTGGGGGGAGGGGTGGAATCCATGTATTTATATACATAACATGTGGCTGGAGAGTAAAGGGGTGGATGAATAGATGGCTGTAAGGCAGAAGGGACAGAGAATGAATGGTATGGTGGTAAGAATGCTGGATTTGGAGTCAGAGCACCCAAGTTCAAATTATGCAAATGTGTGACCTTGGCAAATCGCTTAATTTCTTTGGGTTTCGGTTTCCTCAAATGTATAATGGAAGAGTTGGTTCAGACCACTTCTAAGGCCCCCATATCTCTAGATTCATGATCCTATAATCTTGTCTTGAGTTACCTTCTCAGCTCTGCCACTTACTAGCTATGACGTTGGGCAAATCTCCTAACCTGTCAGCCTCGGCGATCATATCTGCAAAATGACAGGTAGATGAGATTGCCTGGAAGGTCCCTTCCAGCTCCAAATCTATAATGCAATGATCCTAATATCCTTATGGCGTGTGGCCATAAGAAGCAAGATGAACAAAGCTTGAGAAGCTCTGAAGTAGAAGATGGGATGGTCCCAGAGGAAAAAAAAATGAGTTTATTTGACATTTCCTGTGAAACTTAATTTTTACGTCATCAAATAAAGCACAGAGTAGAAGCATCTTTAAGGACCCTGACTCAGAATGTCCAATCCTGCTGCAATAAATGTCAGGGGGCAGGCCCACGTTCTTTTGCTGAGCTAGGATTTTATTGCTTGAAATGAGGAGGCAGGGGCTTGGGCAATTTTATGTTATACAGGGATTTTTGCTGCAAAGGTAACAAGTACTTCCATTTATGTGTTGTTAAACTGAGTGAGAAGAGACTGGCAGCTTTCACCTGGCTTTCTGTTTCCCTCTGGGTCTTATTGCAGTTAAAATGAGAAATGAGTTTAAAATAAGAATCCCCACTCAGATCAATATGTCTTTCCCTTCCTGAAGGAATACACAGCACTGCTCCCTCTGTCTGAACCTTTCCACAGAAGGAGAATTAAATGACACACTGTGCAGAGGTGTATTGATTTTTCAGGCCAGAAGGGGCCACTTAGCTATGGAAAGAGGCAATTAACTAATTGGTACCTTCTGGTCTGGAAGAATTAATGCATTTCCCCCAAAGAAAGCAATTTACTCTTTTGCCATTACAGAATGTGGCCTGCTACCCTTTCCTTACCAAATACAGGAATGCCTTTTTTTCTGACTGTTGGGGAATAAGGAATTTTCCAATAACTGATGCTAAACTTTTGCACAAAAATTTAACCATTTGGATGAAAATTTTTCTAAAATGTACTTACTATACACTTATCTGTCAGATTAAGCAGAAGATATAGATTAGAATATAACCTTCTAATCACTCTGGGTCATTTGTTAGAAACACACATAACCGGGCTCTTCAGTGATACAGTGATACCCTTTAGGATGCTGGAATAGACAGGGCTGTTTGCCTCACACTAAAAGGCCCCCAACTGTTGTGGTTTTTATATTTCTGCTGTTTCCTTCCTTCTTATCAGATTGTCACCTGTCACTTTTCCCTCCCATCCCCATTCTTGCTTTTAGTGGTATCTTCTCTCTCATCCCCACCAAGGATGCACCAATCTCATGTGGGACTGAGGAACCAGATAATCATATTAGGACTATATATATAAAATAAAGTTACTCATTTAAGCCAAAATGAGGGGGCTAGGATCCTTCCCATGGAATAAAGGAAATGGGGTTTTTTGTTTGTTTTTGTAAGGCAACTTGACACAATGAAGAGAGAGCTGGCCCTGAAACCAAGAGGACCAGAGAAGTCTCCTCTCTGACCCATGCTGGTGGTGTGACCCTGGGAGAGTCACAGTCTCTTAGTACTGACAGGTGAAAATCAATCCTGACTGATGAACAGTTAATGAAGGGGTGGGCATAGTAATGAGTAAGTGGGCTAAAAGTCTTCAGCTCCTCTGCTGAGAACGTGGCTTCATCATGAGATTCAGCTGCCTCCAGGATTCTGGACAAAGAAACTTATCCCTCTACCCAGACCACTCTGGTTGGTTTTGTCCTTCTTGAGCTGGGTTATTCTAGACTCCAATGGAAGGGTGCAAGGGCATAGACTTGATGTTCTGGGGCTGGAATTCACCTAGACTAGATTCTGTTTACACTCTAAACAAAAATAAGTTCTCCTAGTTGGCTGCTGGTTTGCCCTGGTAGAGAGCTTTTTTTCATCTGGGAGTTCTCTATACTAATAAATTCACAGGTCCAGTCTCTATCTCTATTGCCTCTACTCTGCAATCTATATTCTGAAAGAATGAGGTTGCTAGTATTCTGCCAGGTAAAGAAATAGAAGACCTAATTTTCTTCTTTACCGATAAGATTGAAGTCATTTGTCACGAGCCTCCTAATCTTCCCTCCTCCACAACTCAAAACCTCACCACGTTTTCACACATCTTGCATATTCAATCAATCAAGAAGCATTTACTTATAAACCACCTACCATGTGCTACGCACTGGAAATATAGAGAACGAAACCCTCTCTACTCAACAGGAGCTCACGTTCTAATGGAGAAGACAAGGACATATGTAAGTACATGCAGAATAAATATAAATAGTCTAAGTACAAATAAAGATAAATACAAGATAGCTTGGGAGAGGGGACTCTAGTATTTGGGGGGATCAGGAAAGACTTCATACAGAAAATGGTGCTTGAGCCTCATCTGGAGGAAAGAGATGGGACTCTGAGGGCAAGCTGAGGAAGACGTGAATTTAATCATCTCTTTTTCTTTATACACTGGTTCCTTCCCTGATGCTAATAAATATACTTAGATCTTCACATCCCAATGTTTACTTAATCCTGCTGTCTCAAGCTATTGTTCTATAGCTCTCCTCCCTGTCATAGCCTAAGTCCTTGGCTCCTTGCAGTTACCACCAATTTTTCAAGTTTTACTTATTTTCTTAAATCCTAAAAATCTGGCATCTACCCAACCATCCATTTGAAAGTGTTCTCCCCAAGCTTATCAATGGCTCAACTTGATGGCCTTTGCTTAGTCTTCATCTTTCTTGACTTCTTTACAGAGCTTGATACTGTTGACCAACTTCTTCCTCTATCCGGACAGTAATCTTTTCTGGTTCTTCTCCAATATGTCTGACATGCCTTCTCTGTCACCTTTTCTGAATCTGCCTCCCCTTTCTTGATACTCTGGCCTCCAGAGCCTTTCCTGTTTCTCTTCCTACCTCTTACTGGGTCATATTCTTTCTCCTACCCTTTAAGTGTAGCTGCTCATCAGGCTCTGTCTTCTCTTTTCTCCTTATACTCTCTCCTTTGGTGATTTCATCAGTTTGCATAGGTTTGGGTTATCACTTTCCCATATGTTTATATTCACTCCCAATCTCTCCCCTGAGTTCCAGCCCCACGTTCCCAACTGTCTGCTATACATTCTCACCTAGATGTGCTGCAAGGCACTTCACATTCAATTTATCCAGAACTGAATCTATCATCTTTTTCCCTAAACCTGCCTTGACTTCAATTTCTTTTGAAATTGGAAATTTTCCAATTTTTTTACATGAACCCAGATAAATATTACACAGGGGAAAAAAAAAGAAAGAGGTAAAGGAGAGATCAGATAAATGATCTAGGAAAATTTGAGATGGGAAAGAACACTAAAAACTGGAGATATGAGGAAAGAATTCATGGAGAAAGTAGTACCTAAGCTGAATCTTTCAGAAAAATTTTTATTCAATCATTGATCAGTCTGGTCAATTTGGTTTCTGTTGTGTTGTGTCCAGCTCTCCACAACCCCATTTGGGGTTTTCTTGGCAAAAATACTGGAGTGGTTTGCCATTTCCTTCTCCAGCTCATTTTATAGAGGAGGAAACTGAGGCAAATAGGGTTAAGTGACTTGCTCAAGGTCACACAGCTAGTAAGGGTCTGAGGCTGGATTTGAACTCATGAAGATGAGTCTTCTTGACTCCAAGCCCAGTGATCTCTCCACTGAGCCACTTAGCTGCCCCTCGTGACAATTTTACCTCCCTATTATCTTTTATACCCTATTCTCCTCTCCAGTCATATCGCTACCACCATTCTTCAGGCCCTCACATCCTCTTTCTTAGACTATTTTAATATATTCTGAACTGATCTCTCTGTATCCTGTCTGTCCATCCTTCACACAGCTACTAAAACAATCATTCTAATGCACAAGACTGATCATGTCGCTCCTCTGCTCAAAAACCTCCAGTGGCTGCCTATTGCCTCTAGAAGAGAATACAGATTCCTTACTCTGACACTTAAGATGCTCTGCAATCTGGATCCAATAAGCTCTTCCAGATTTACTTCACTCTCCTTCTCTTCATGCACCCTAATATCATCCCATGTGCTCTTGCCCTTACACCAAGTACAGGCTAATTTCCATAGCTAGAAAGCACATCTTTCACATTGATATTGGTCAGAATGCTTTTCTTTCTTTAAGGCCAGTTCAGATATCTCCTCCATAAAACCTTCCTTTGTCCTCCCAGCTGAAAGAAAACATCATCCTTCCTGTTTTTTTTAATGTTTTGTTTAGATACTGCTTTGCCCCATCACATGCTATCTTGTGTCACATATATATATATATATATATATATATATATATATATATATATATATACATATGTGTGTGTGTGTGTGTATATGATTATTATATGGCATATGTGATTATTCTTTATCCCACTAGTAGGTTGTAAATTGTTTGAGGGTAGGGGCCATATTGTCATTATCTTTTATCTTCCGCACTTAGCATAAGGCCTTGAATGGGCTTTTTTTAAGATATTTTATTTTTTTCCCCAATTACATGTAAAAACAATTTTTAATGTTCATTGGTTAAGTTTTGAGCTCCAAATTCTATCCCTTCCTCTCTTTCTCCCTCTCTCCCCCGCCTCCAAGAGACAGTAAGCAATCTGACATAGGTTATACGTGTGCAATCATGAGAAACATTTCTATATTAGTCATTTTGTGTAAGAAAACTGAAAAGAAGGAAGAAAGTATGTTTCAATTTGCATTCAGATTAAATCAGTTCTTTTTCTAGAGGCAGAGAACATTTTTCATCCCAGTCCTTTGGGACTGTCTTAGTACAATATTGCTGTTACTGTGTACAATGTTTTCCTGGTTCTCACTTAACTTTGCATCAGTTCATGTGAGTCTTTCCAAGTTTTTCTAAAATCACTCTGCTTGTCATTTCTTATAGCAAAATAGTATTTTGTATATTATAGCTTGTTTAGCCATTCCCTAATTGATGGGCATCTCCTCAATTTCCAATTCTTAGCCACCACAAAAAAGAGCTGCTATAAATATTTTTGTATAAATACGTTCTTTTACCTTTTTAAAAATCTCTTTGGAGGGGCAGCTAGGTGCTGCAGTGGATAGAGCTCCAGCCTTGGATTCAGGAGGATCTGAGTTCAAACAAGCCTCAGACACTTGACACTTACTAGCTGTGTGACCCTGGGCAAGTCACTTAACCCCAATTAACTCACCAAAAAGCAAAAAAACAAAACAAAACAAAAATCTCTTTGGGATACAGACCTAGTTGTGGTATTGCTGGATTAACTGGTATGCAGTTTTATAGACTTTTGGGCATTATTCCAAACTGCTCTCCAGAATAGTTGGATCAGTTCACAACTCTGCCAACAGTACATTAGTGTCTCAGTTTTCCCACATGACCTCCAACATTTATAATTTTCCTTTTTTGTCCTATTAGCCGATTTTATGGTTGTGAGGTGATACCTAACAGTTGTTTTAATTTGCATTGCTCTAATCAATAGTGATTTAGAGCATTTTTATATGACTATGGATAGCTTTGATTTCTTTGTCTGAAAATTGCCTGTTCATATCCTTTGACCATTTATCAATTGGGAAATGACTTGTATTCTTATAAATGTTGCTTAGTTCTTTATATATATTTGAGAAATGAGGCCCTTATTACAGATACTTGTTGCAAAATCCCCCCCCCCCCAGTTTTCTGCTTTCCTTCTAATTTTGGTCACATTGGTTTTGTTTGTGCAAAAACTTTTTAATTTTATATAATCAGAATTATCCATTTTACATTTTATGATGTAAAATGTATCTCTATCTTGTTTGTTCCTAAATTATTCCCTTATCTATAGATTTTATGGGTAAACTCTTTCATGCTCTCCTAATTTGCTTATGGTATCACCCTTTATGTCTAAATCACATACCCATTTTGACCTTATCTTGGTATACTGTGTGAGATGGTGATCTATACCTAGTTTCTGTCATAATGTTTTCCAGTTTTCCCAGTAGTTTTTGTTAAATAATGAGTTTTTGTCCTAAAAGCTTGGATCTTGGGTTTATAAAATAATAGATTTTTAACAAATACTTGAATGAAAATTTTTAATGAATGAATGAGCAAACAGAATGTTATTTCACCTTAGGGGAAATAGTCACAGAACTCTGAGCTTTTCAACGTAATACTATGGGATAAGACATACCTTGGTGAATTGGGATCCCCATCCTTACACAAAAACATGAAAGCTGATCCTATTTCCTGACCTTGGTAACTTAACAGAGGTATTGTGGTCTTCAGAACACCTAAAACAAAGAAAACAGATGAGACTATCTTCCAGAATTGCATTTGGGAAGGGAATAATCATTTAAGAAGCACCTACTATGTGCCAGGCACTGTGCTTAGCGTTTTTACAAATATCATCTCATTTTATTCTCACAAAAACCTTGTGAGTTAGGTGCTATTATGATCCTCACTTTACAGTTGAGAAAACTGAGATAAATGGAGATTAAGTGGCTTGCCCAAGATCACAGGTCTAGGAATTGACCAACACTAGATTCTAACTCAGGTCTTCCTGACTCCGGGGCCAGTGTTCTATCCACTGTGCCATCTTAGAAATCACTACCATTATCATCAATAAACATTCATCAGCTTACAAGTAAGACATAAGTCCAGGTGAGCTAATACTTAGGCAGGGCATATTGGAAAAGAAAGTTGATTTCTTTCACTCTGTGGTTAGGTAGGCTGATGTAACTGTGATTGTGGCTGGTAAATAAGGGAGATTCACTTTCATTGATCATGATAAATGTTGTTTTAGGCACCTCAGCCATGCTAATGCCATTCCTTCTACTTAGAACCCCTTATTATCTCTGAACAATGGAAATCTTATCTGTCGTTCAAGATCCATCTTGCTTCTCTTCCATGAGGTCTTTCTGGTCCCACTCCAAAACCCCCAACTAGAACTAGTCTTTCTCTTTTATCCTGTTTGCTTGTAAGTCAACTTTTCTCTTTCTGTATTTTACTAGACACTAAGTTTGGGTTGGAGTATATTAAATTTGACAGATCAAAGTGCAACCATATCATGCTGCAGGTAACCTTAGTTGGAGATGTGAGACTGGAAGACTAGAGAGAGTTCAAGTATAGAGATATTCGTGAATTTATCTTATGTTCTCTGCTACAGTGTAAACTCCTGAGAGTAGGGAGTGTGTGTCTCATTCACCTTTGCTTGCCCCAGGAGTCCAGTATAGTGTCAACAAACGTTTGTTGAATTGAATTGGGGAGACAATATATCTTCCTATATTTTTCTATTTCTTCTCTATTGAATTGGGGAGACAGTATGTTGTCTCTACATCTTCAGCAGTTTGGAGAATGAGCATAACAGGAAGGACCTTTACAAAGCCAAAATTCAGACCTTGGGTTGACCCTTTCCATAAAGCTTTGTCAAATCAAGTGAAGTCCATCAAGAAGGATTTATTAATGCTTTGTAGGGAATACAAAGTATGGTCCTGAGTTTCAAAGAAAGGTTTTTGTTTGTGGTATGACTCAAAATAAGAATGACTTTGGTGCTATATTGCTGTTGGACTTTTTAAAGGTCTTTTTGAAATCCCATGTTGTTTCAATACAATTTAATTCAAAAAAACATTTATCAAGTATCTATTGCAGGTAAAGTTGTAGTAAATACTAGATCATATACAAAATTTAGCTAAGACATTATCTCTTTGCTCATGGAGCTTACACACTGTTAGGGATATATGGTATGTATGCAAATAACCACTAACATGATAAATGCATCAAGGAAGTCCTAGAAATGTCAGAGGTCAGAGTAAGAACAGTCATCTATAACTAGGGAAATTAAGAAAGGCTTCAGTTAAAAGGATGGATAGGAATGATCCACTCACCACCTTATAGAGCCACAGAAGTTAATAATCATTCTTTTGTTTAGCTGGAATCTTTGATTTTTGCAGCCTGAACTTCAAACCTTGCCAATCCCTTTCAGAGGTCATTCTAGGTATAGGTAATCATTTGAATGAAAGCACAAAGTAATAATTAGAGGCAGCTCGGTGACTCAGTGGATAGAGGGCTGTCAGGAAGACCTGCATTGAAATCCTGCCTCAGACACTTACTAACTGTGTGATGCTGGACAAGTCACTTAACCTCTGTCTGCCTCAGTTTCCTCATCTGTAAAATGTTGCATTGCTGAGAAGAGCTAAATCTATCAAAGATAGTCATAGCACAATGTTGCTGTTACAGTGTACAATGTTCTCCTGGTTCTTATCACTTCATTCAGCATCAGTCCATGTAAGTCTTTCCAGGTTTTTCTGAAATCTGCCTGCTCATCATTTCTTATAGCACAATATTATTCCATTACATTCCTATACCACAACCTGTTCAGCCATTCCCCAATTGATGGGCATCCCCTCAATTTCCAATTCTTTGCCACCCCAAAAAGAACTGCTGTAAATATTTTTGTACACGTCGGTCCTTTTGGGGGAAAAATTTTAACATCAAATTTCTCTGATAAAGGTCTCATTTCTCAAATACACAGAGAGTCAAATTTATAAAAATTAGAGTCATTCCTCAATTGATAAATGGTCAAAGGATATGAACATGTAGTTTTCAGAAGAAGAAATCAAAGCTATTAATAGTCACATGAAAAAATGCTCTAAATCACTACTGATTAGAGAAATGCCCATTAAAGCAACTCTGTGGTACTACCTTATACCTATGAGAGAGTCTAACATAAGTAAAAAGGAAAATTATAAATACTGGTAGGAATATGGAAAAATAGATTCCCTAATGCATTGGTGGAGGAGTTGTGAACTGGTCCAACCATTCTGGAGAACAGTTTGAAAGAATGCCCAAATGGGTATAAAACTGTACATACCCTTTGATCCGGCAATACCACTACTAGGTCTGTATCCCAAAGTATCAAAGAAAAGGGAAAAGGACACACATCTACAGAAAATATTTATAGGAACTCTTTTTGTGGTGGCAAAGAATTGGAAATTGTGAGGGGATGCCCATCAATTGGGGAATGGCTGAATAAGTTGTGGTATCTGATTGGGAGGAAATACTATTGTGCTACAAGAAATAATGAGGCAGGTGGTTTCAGAAAAATCTGGGAAGACTTATATGAATTGATGCAAAGTAAAGTGAGCAGAACCAGAACATTGTACACAGTAACAATATTGTAAAGGTGATCAACTGTGAAAGACAGCTACTCAGATAAATACAATGATCCAAGACAATTCCAAGAGACGTATGATGAAAAATGTTATCCATCTCCAGAGAGAACTAATGAACTCTGAGTCAAGATTGAAGCATACTTTTTTCACTTTCTTCATGTTTCATTTTGTTGTATTTTTTCAACATAGCTAATATGGAAATATGTTTACATGACTTCATGTATAATTGATATATTTCTTACCTCCTCAATGGGTGGAGGAGGGGTAGGAGGAAGGGAGAGAATTTGGAGCTCAAATTTTTTTAAAAATGAAGGTTAAAATAAATAAGTAGAAAAAATTAGGGGAAGAGAGGAAGGAGAGAGAAGGGAGAGAAAATAAATTCTTATTAATTGGAAAAAAAAGTTTGAAAAAAGGAATTTATGTTGTTACAATCTTCATGACCCGGTCTTTATTTTTCTTTTTTTTGCTTCTTAGTGTCTCTTGAATTAAAGACCTAATCAAAACAGGAAATATACTTAATTCACTTCACTTCTAAAATTCAGAACTGGTGAGTAGATCAATAGAGGGAAATTTCTCTTATTTATCATAGACCAACTCAAGAGTGGGATATGCCTTTGACCAGATTAAGAGAGTAAATTCTTAGTTTTCCAAGAAGATAGAACTACCCCACAGGGATGAGTACCAACATTAATATTATTACTGTTCATTTTGGTGAATAATTCAAAGACTCTAACTGAAACCTACATTCTTCTTTTCTTCATTGCTATTGAATTTGTACATCTTTGGGGAATTTCTTAATCTTGCATTTCGTTATTACTAAAAAATTATGTTAGAAATTGCTTGCATCAGAGGGCTTTCCTAATCAGCAAGAGGAATTCTGTTGAATTTCTGTCTCGGAAAGAATGTTTATCTATTAATAAGTTATATCTCTGGCAGATTCTAGTTAAGAGGCAGTTAGGCACCCCAGTGAATAGGGTGACAGACTTGGACCCAGAAAGACCTGAATTTGAATCCTGCCTCCAAAATATTAATTAGCTGTGTGACCTTGGATAAGTAACTTGACCTCCTTCAGCCTCTGTTTCTTCATCTCTAAAATAAGTTTAATAATAGCACTTAGCTCACAGGGTAGTTGTGTGGATCAAATAAGATATGAAAAATACTATGCAAACCTGAAAGCACTATACATGATAGCCATTAAAACACAGAGTAAATTGTTTTTCTCCCCTTTAGGTAGAAGGGCTTGCCTAGAGACTAGAAATTCTGCAAGCTGTGGGAACCCAGTGCATATAGTAATTGATTATTTTCCTGCTTTTCTATGATTAAGTGTAAAGAACTATATACAGTTAAGCTGTGATTACATGATCAATTTCATTATGCATACTTTTGTGTTTAAAGTTCTAAATCACAGCAGGGAAGCAAAGCTAGTGGAATTTCCCAGGGGGGGTGTAGATACCACAAGACTAAAGAGTCAATTGCATAAATCCACACATACCACTCTTTAAGACTCACCAGATGAGTGTTGCCACCCACAAAAAGGGCAGTGCTGGGAAACAGAGGTAGGTCTCTCAAGATCATAGAGAACATAGTGTTACCTCTGAGTACCTTCTGGTTTGGGCTGGAGCACCAACACTTGGCCCATACCACTGAAAAGGATCAGGCGCTTGGCCAGTAGCACTCCCTGGTAATTAAATAAGGAAGATTAATCTGACAGCAGAGTAAAGGATGGTTTGGAAGGGGCATGGGAAGACCCATTAGGAAATTATTGCAATAGCACAAGAGTGCAGTAGTAAGGGCCTACACTAGGGTGGGAGCAGGAGGAATAGAGAGGAAGCAGAGATCCCAGAGAAATTATAAAGGTAAAGTTGATAGGACTTGGAAACTGGTTTGAGATGAGAGGGAAAAGAAGCACCAAAAAATAACATAAAGATTTTGAAGACTTAAATGAATGGTAGTAATAATAATGATTGGAATGATGAAATCAGGAGAAGCAGGTTGAGAGGGCAAGATGGTAACTTTGGTTTGGAGCATGCTCAGTTTGAGGTTTCAGTGAGGCATTCAAGTGCAGATATTCTATAGGCAATTGAAAATATGGGAGTAGAACTCTGGAGACTAGACACATAGAGGATAATTATAACAACAATAATATCTAGCATTTATAGAGTGCTTTGAGGTTGCAAATTCATTTACAAATAAATATTATCTCATTTTATCCTCATAACAACCCAAGGAGATGGGTACTATTATTATCCTCATTTTACAGAAGAAGAAACTGAGACTGAGAAATATTAAGGGACTTGCCCAGGACCATGTAATTAATAAGTGTTTGAGGTCAGATTTTAACTCGGGTCTTCCTGACTCTATGTTCAGCACTGTACCACCTAGTGATTTCTCTCCCTCCTTCCCTCTTCCTTCCCCTCTTTTAATATACATATATGTATACATATATACACATATAGATACATGCATGTATGTGTATGTATTCTGTGTTGTGTTGTGTGTGTGTGTGTGTGTGTATATATATACACACACACACGTATATTTGTGAATTATTGGCATATAAGTCATCATTGAAGCCCCAGAGATTGTCAAGAACAAAGAATAAAAAGAGAATAGTTCAAAGACATAACCTTAGGAAATACCCATTTTAAAGAGAATGGAAAGAGGACAAAGAGTCACAGGGAACAGATGATTAGAGCAGCAATTAGAGAACCAGGAATATGGTATTTCTGAAGTCAAAGGAGAAGAGCCCCATTAATGTGCTTCCATTAAGAGGAAGTGGTCAACAATATCAAATGCTTTAGAGATGTCAAATGGATGAGAACTGAAATAAGACCATTTTCCTGTTCTGGGCCTCATTTTCCTCACTGGTAACATGGGAGAGGATGGATTTAATGTTCTGTGATTTTCCTTCCAGTTCTAAAATTCTATTATTTGTTTATTGGAAGGTCATTGCTGACCTTTAAAAGAGTAATTTCCATTGAATGGTGACAAGAAAAACACCATTACAAGGGGTTGAGAAGAGATGAAGAAGGAAAGGCATCAAGTGTAGGTCACTTTTTCAAGAAGGTTAGTAATGAAAGAGAGGAGAGAGATGGAATGGTACCTGGATGGTCAAGACTCAAGGGACAGATTTTTTTTTTTTTTTTTTTTTTTTAGGTCTAAGGAGAACCTGAGCATATTTGAGGACAGACGGGGAGCATGGTAGGAGAGGTACTGGCAGCATCTCTTTTACATAGGTTGGGCTGGTTTTTCTTTATGGGGCCAATGAGGCCAACCTTGGGGTTTCATTGGTCCAGGAGACCATTGGCATGGCTTCCTCATGACGATTTGGCATGTGGTGGTATAATGGAATTCTCACAGCCCTATGGGATGTCTTTCCAACCCAACACTCCTGTGGCAAATGTAGAGGCACAGAAGAAAATCGTCCATTTGAGTTAGTTAGTAATCATTATTACTTATATTGTAAATATAAGTAAATATATTGTAAACCTTATATTGTAAATAAATTTATTCTTACTGAATATTATGGCCCATGAGTATTTCATGGCACTCTAATTTCATACCTGTGTGAACTAGTATGATCTAGGCTAGGCCCAGAAGAAGAAGCAAGCAATGAAAAGGGAGAAAATCAAAATAAATGCAAGTGAGGAGACAGTTGCAAGGTCCTCAGGAAAGCAGGAGATGGATCAAGGATGCAGATAACCACAGCAAGGAGTAGGCCTGCTTCTTCCTCTGAGACAGGATAGATGGTGATGCTGAGAAATGCTGAGGGAGTTCTCCTAGGATGGCCTCAATTTTCTCAATTAAGGAGGCTATAACATTAGGCTTGAGGGTGAAGGGATACTTCAGACAATGAGAAGAAGAATTATGGGAAATGAGTGACAGAGTCAATAAGAGTAGAGAATTACAGAGCAGTGATGAAGATCCAGATTATATCACCAACCATAAATTTATCATAAGTGAGATGTAGGCATTATAATAAGTGGATGAATGTCCCCATTGTCGTCCAAGGAATTTCTGCTTAGCAGTACTGCACGATCTTAGGTTTTCCCCAGATAATTGAAAATTATTTACATTCAAATCACAGGTAGGGTTGGAAAAATTTCCACTGGTCTTCAACTTTTTCTTCCAAATTTAATGAAAGCTTTCCAAAATCCACTGTATCAAATCATCCATTCAAGTCATAGGCTGAGCCAGATGGGGATCAGAATTTATGTACAGTGGGAGTGCACAGCTTGAGATTTGAGGAGATTGAATGAGTAGGGAGAATCAAGGTGACTCTAGGAACATGGTCAGCAAAAAAACGATCAAAGCAGCTGTAAGAACTGAAGTCAAAATCATTGTGTTTACTTGCTAAAACTATAAGCCTAATAGGATATAGAGTCACCACACTTCAAATATGGAAGAGACTATTAAGATCAAATGATTTTACAGAGAAGGCAACTGAGGCCCAAAGTAGTAAAGTGATTGGCCTTGATGTTGAGTCAGTGGTACCACCAGCATAAGCCAGGGAGATCTGAGGTCAAATCCCACCTCGGGCAGCTACTAGCTGTATGACTGTAAACAAGTCACTGAACCTCTGTCTCCCTCAGTTTCTTCATCTGTAAAATGAAAAGGTTGGGTTCCATGGCCTCTTAAGTTCCTTCCAGCTCTGTGTTCCTATGTTTTATATTATAAACCTACGTGCCTATGTTGCCTCTCTAGAGTCGCTGTGATTTTATGATTTTAAACTAATGACTTTCTGGGACTCAGGCCCTCTTATTATAAGAGTAAAAGCCTAAATGCTTCTCTGAGAGTGTAATTTGTTGGGGTGAGAAGGTCTAAAGGAGCAGGCTGTGAGATGCAGATTAGAATACCTATTCTCCTCCTCTAAACACCACTGGGAATCGGGAGGTAATGATGTAGAGATGGGTAGTGACTTCAAGCTGACATCACAACATATTTACCTATTTCTAGATCCTTTAATAAGTTGATAAACATTCCTGCTCTGACTCTAGAAGAGCGTTGCTACCCACAAAAGAGGCAGCCAGATGTCTCAGTGGATAGAGCACTGGGCCTGGAGTCAAGAAGACCTGAGTTCAAATCTAGCCTCAGATATTTACTAGCTGTGTGACCCTAGGCAAGTCACTTAACCTTATTTCATCATCTGTAAAGAGAACTGGAGAAGGAAATGGCAAACCACTCCAATATCTTTCAGTCTTGTCCAACTCTTCATGACCCCACTGACAGCATTAGCATGCTATGGTCCATAGGGTCATGAAGAATCAGACAGGACCAAAGGACCAAACAATAACAACCCACAAAAAGGGGAGAGGTGGGAGGTGGGTACACACACCTCTTGTCTAGCAATGAGTAGCCACTTAATAATGCTTGTGGTTTTGAATAAAATTGAATTCAGGCCTTCTCCACAGCCTAAGGCTATCCTAGGGAGCTGAAAGTGGTCAAAATACCATACAGAAAAAGTATCTAATCCATGCCCACATGAGTCTCATTTGGTTCAACTTACCCTGATTGACTGAGTCTTCAATAATCTTTCTGTGCAAGCTCATGGCTCTCTCATCAACAACAATGGCAACCTCCTTTTCTAAAGCTTGCAAAATGGCAGCCACTGCGATGGCTCCTGGGGGACCATCAGTCTCTTCAGGTGGGTCATGAGTGAAATGGGTAGGGAACCCAGTGGTGATGAGCACTGAACGAGCATGTGACAGAGACAGGGAGGCCTTCAGTAGTTCATCTTTGTTGAACAGATGCTTTATTCCTCAGTTCCCTAAAATCACAAAAGCTGTGTCTTACAAATATTTTTAAAATAAAAAAAGGATTAATTGCTTATGTGTATTTCAGTATTACTTTTCTTTGCTTTAAAGAAATTATTTTGGGCAAAAATATCAAAGAAGAACAATACCAAAAGGAAGGACAATGGTGCTGATGAGTTGAAGTCATTCACAGCTGGAATCACATCCGCCTAAGACTCTTACTAAATTGCCAGGCTTGTTTAGCCTGAATTCAAACCATCTCCTAGTGAAACTGCCATCCACATGGAAAAGGACATGCAAAGGTAAAGCAATTCCCCATGACAATACAAAAATATTAAATAATAGTTGAACATTATATATTGCGCTTTAAGGTTTATACAGCACTTTCCTCACAAAAAAAACCCAGGATATAGATAGTACAAGTATTATTATTCTCACTTTACAGATAAGGAAACTGAGCCTTTGAGACATGGTTTGTTGATTTAGGGACGAGACTTCTTATTTTATTTGTGTATGGAGATTTTGGTAAGGAATTCCCTCTTCCAGTGTGGGTCAGCACCAGCTCTGCAATTCAGAATTTCAGAGAGCACCCTGTTTTATAGATGAAGAAACTGAGGCTCAGAGTAAGCCTCATATATAGCTAAGATAGATGAGCCAAATCCCTTTCTACCATACCAGGCTACACAGATGGGACCCAAGTATAAACACTGGAACATTATAACATAGTGGATGGAGTGCTGAACTTGGAGGCAGGAAGATCTGAGTTTAAATCCCACTACAGACACCAACTCCTTCATTTAAGGAGAAGTTGAAGTTGAAGCTGTCATTTAAGCTGCCAGCCTCAGTATATTCATCTGTAAAAATGCAATAATATCTGTAGAACTTTTTTCACAGTGTTGTTGTAAGATGAGATAATGTATGTAAAGTACCTTTCAAACCTTAAAGCACTATATTAATGCCAGTTACTGCTATTACTATTATCATTATTATTAATGTTCAATATCATTTTTCCAATATCGGCTTATTTAAAGTCATGTGAAACTCAAAGGACCTGCTCAATTCCTAGAATTAAAGATGCCTTCTGATAAAAATATCATTTTATTCCCCAGGTTTATTAGTCTATTTTCCCCAAAGCTTTATGCTTCAGACTGACAAGAAGATACTATCCCGTCACCCGTTATTTACCTGCACTATGGGAGTAAAGGTAGGGGTGTGTTTCATATCCAAATGGTTTATCTTTGGAATGCATTATATAATACTTCGCAGCAGAGTTCCCTACCCAACAGCACTGTATGTAAGCCAATGTTAACATTAGAGGTCCTTGTCTCTTATTGTGTAGCCCCCCCACCCCACTCCCCGCCACACACACACAGAAAGCCTGAGAGAGTACTGCTGACTGAGAACATTTCAACTGTTTGTACAAGCTACTTTGTCTACACACACACACACACACACACACACACACACACACACACACACACACAAGGAGAAAGCCTGGGACAGTACTGGTGACTAGGAACATTTCAACTGTTTGTACACATTGATTCTCTAGGATTTTCTAAGTATAACATTGCATCATCTGCAAAGAGTCATTGTTTTATTTCCTCATTGCCTATTCCAATTCCTTTAATTTCTTTTTCTTCTCTTTTAACTATAGCTAACATTTCCAATACAATATTAAATAATAGAGGTGATAATGGACATCCTTGCTTCACCCCCTGATTGTATAGGGAAGGTTCCTAGCTAATTCTGATTACAGATAATGCTTGCTGATGGTTTTAGATAAAAATTACTTATCATGTTAAGGTAAGCTCCATTTACTCCTATGTTCTCTAGTGTTTTTAAGAAAAATGGTTGTTGTGTTTTTTCAAAGGTTTTTTCTGCATCTATTGATATAATCACATGA
The DNA here is from genome assembly GCF_900497805.2 of Vombatus ursinus. Lineage (NCBI taxonomy): Eukaryota > Metazoa > Chordata > Mammalia > Diprotodontia > Vombatidae > Vombatus > Vombatus ursinus. The sequence goes on along the minus strand of NW_020954572.1, from coordinate 35,075 downwards.
TTTTGGTTAGTTTTGTTACTGAAACAGTCAATTATGCTGATACTTTTCGCAATATTAAACCAGTACTGCATGCCTGGTATAAGTCCCATCTGGCCATAGTGTATGATCCTTGTGATACATTGCTAGTTATTTTTAACTCTTTGCTAGTTATTTTATTTAAAATGTTTGTATCAGTATTAGGGAAAATAGTTTATAATTTTTTTTTCTCTGGTTTGGGTATCCGCACCATATTTGTATCATAAGAGGAATTTGGTAGGACTCCTTCTTAGCCTATTTTTCCAAACACTTTATATAGTATTGAAATTAACAGCTCTTTAAATGTTTAGCAGAATTTGCTTATGAATCCATCTGATACTGGGGATTTTTTCTTAGGAAGTTCATTGATAGCTTGTTTAATTACTTTTTCTAAGACTGGGGGTTGTATTCAAGTATTTTATTTCTTCTGTTAATCTGGGTAATTTATATTTCCATAGATATTAATTAATTTCATTTAGATTGTCAAATTTATTGACGTATAATTGAGCCAAATAGCTTCTAACAATTGTCTTAATTTCCACTTCATTGGTGGTGAATTCACCCATTTAATTTTTGATACTAGTAATTTGGTTTTCTTCCTTCCTTTTTTTAATCAAATCAACCAAATGGTTTATCTATTTTATTGGTTTTTTCCATAAAAGTAGCTTCTGTTACTATTAGTTCAATGGTTTTCTTACTTTCAACTTTACTAATCACTCTTTTGATTTTCTAGATTTCCAATTTGGTGTTTAATTAGGGATTTTTAATTTGTTCTTTTTCTAGTTTTTTTTTTTTAGTTTCATGCCCAATTCATTAATCTGCTTTTTCTCTATTTTATTGATGTAAGCAATTAGAGATATAGATTTTCCCCTAAGTACCACTTTGGCTGCATCCCATAAATTTTGGTATGTTGTCTCATTGTTGTCATTTTTTAATGAAATTATCAATTGTTTCTGTGATTTGTCCTTTGCCCATTTGTTTTTTAGGATTAGATTTTTTTAAATGTCCAATTAATTTTTAATCTCTGTTTCCATTGTTTACTTTTTAATATCATTTTTATTGCCTTATGATTTGAAAAGTATGTGTTTACTTTTTTTGCTTTTCTGAATTTGGTTGTAAGGTTTTTATATTCTAATACATGGTCAATTTTTGTGTAAGTGCCATGCACTGCTAAGAAAAACATATATTCCTTTCTATTCCCATTCAATTTTCTCCAGAGATCTATCATATCTAAGTTTTCTAGAATTTTATTCACCTCTGTAACTTCTTTCTTGTTTAATTTTTGGTTATATTTATCTAGTTGTGAGAGGAGAAAGTTGAGGTCCTCCACTAGTATAGTTTTATTACTTATTTCCTCATGTAACTCATTCAACTTCTTCAAAAATTTAGATGCTATGCCATTTGATGCATATATATTTAATATTGATATGACTTCATTGTCTATGGTACCTTTCAGTAAGATATTGTTTCCTTCTTTAACTCTTTTAATTACATCTATTTTTGCTTTTGCTTTGTCTGAGATCATGGTTGCTACCCCTGCTTTCTTTGCTTTGGCTGAAACACAATAGATCCTGCTCTAGTCCCTTACTTTACCCTGTGTCTATCTCTCTGGTTCAAATGTGTTTCTTGTAAACAACATATTGTAGTGTGTTTCTTGTAAACAACATATTTTAATCCATTCTACTATCCACTTCTATTTTATGAGAGTTCATTCCATTCATGTTCATAGTTATAACTGTGTATTTCCCTCCATGCTATTTTTCACCTGTTTATCCCGCTGTCTCTTACCCCCCACCCTTTTCCTCCTCCTAAGTGTTTTACTTCTGATCACTGCCTTCCCCAATATACCCTCCCTTTTACTAGTTCCCCCTCCCCCTTCTATGATCCCTCTCCCTTATTACTTCCTTATAAGTTAAGACAGATTTCTATAACCAACTGAGTGTGTATGTTATTCCCTCTCTGAATTACTTTTGATGAGAGTAAGATTTAAATTTTGCCTGCCACCCCCCCATCTTCCCCTCCATTATAATAGCTCTTTCATACTTCTTTTATGTAGGATGATTTATCCCCATTCAATCTCTCCTCTCCTTCTTCTTCCAATGTGATTTTCTTTCTCACCCCTTTATTTTGATTTTTTTGGGGGTATAATCATATCAAAGTCACCTTATAGCCACACTTTCTGTCTCTGTATACTCCTTCTAATTGCTCTTATTTGTAGCTCTTAACTTTATTACTTATATTTTCTTGCCATATAGAAATATAAACAGTTTAGCCTTATTAAATTTCTTATTTTTCTCTTTCTTGTTTCTTTTCTACCTGTTTATGTTTCCCTTGATTGAGTCTTATATTTGGAGATCAAATTTTTTCACTCTGGTCTTTTAATTAGAAGTGTTTGAAAGTCTCCTATTTCATTAAATATCTGTTTCTTTCCCTGAAATATTATATTCAGTTTTGCTGGGGAGGTAAACCTTGGTTGTAATCCTAACTCCTTTACCTTCCGGTATAAATCATATTCCAAGTCCTCTGGTTCTTTAATGTGGAAGCTGTCAGATCTTGTGTAATCCTGATTGTAGCTCCATAATATTTGAATTGTTTCTTTTTGGCTGCTTGTAATACTTTCTCCTTGATCTGTGAGCTCTGGAATTTGGCTATGATGTTCATGGGTGTTTTCATTTTGGGATTGCTTTCAGGCAGCAATTGGTGGATTCTTTTAATCTCTATTTTGCCTTCTGGTTCTAATATATCAGGGCAGTTTTCTATGATAATTTCTTGAAAGATGTCCAGGCTTTTTTTTTTTTTTTTTTTTTTAAACCACGGCTTTCAGGTAGTCCAATAATTTTTACATTATTTCTCTTTGGTTTATTTTCTAGGTTAGCTGTTTTTCCAATGATAAATTTCACATTTGTTTTTTTACTTTTTAAAATTTTGTTTTATCATATCCTGATGTCACATAGATGTTGCATTAGTTTCCATCACGTATCCTGGTGACGCATTAGTTTCCACTTGTTCAACTGCAATTTTTAAGGAATTATTTTCTCTAGTGAACTTTTGTACTTCCTTTTCTCGTTTGGCCAATTCTATTTTTTAGGGAGTTATTTTCCTCAGTAAATTTTTGTATTATCTTTCCCCATGCTATTGACTCTTTTTTTTCACGACTCTCTTGCATTATGCTTATTTCTTTTCCCAATTTTTTTCTACTTCTCTAATTTGCTTTTTCAAATCCTTTTTAAGCTCTTCTAGGAATTATTTTTGGGCCTGAGACCAAATTACATTTTTCTTTGAGGCTTCACGTGTAGCCATTTTGATAATATTGTCCTCTTCCAAGTTTGTATCTTGATCCTCCTGATCACCATAGTAACTTTCTATAGTCAAGCTCTTTTTTTGGGTTTTTTTGTGTATTTTTTTTTTTTTGACTTGGTGTTTTTATATGAGAGTTGGACTCTGGTCCTGCACTGTACCAGTCCCAGGTTTTTTGTGCTGGAGCTCTGGGTCTTACTGCTGGCTTTCACTGGGCTTCAGGGTTTAGCCGCTTGCTTCTCTGGAGGGTAGGCTTCCCTTCTGGCTTGTACTGTGGGAGGGCCCTTACTGTTGGCCTCCCCTGGGTATGGGGCTTAGCTGCTGGCCTGCTCCAGGGGTGGGGCCTTGTTGCTAGACTGCTATAGTAACAGCTGGAGGAGTGATCTTGCTGCTGGTCTGCCCCAAGGGTGGGACCCTGCTGCTGGATTGCTATGGAAACAGGGTTCTCCCTGCTGCTAGGCCCCAGGGGTAGGGGTCTTTCTGTTGGCCATCCCCAGGGAAGGGTTTTACTGTTGGTCAGCAGTGGGGTCGCTGGTAGCTTGTGCTGGGGTTGGGGTCACTAGGGTGGGGCTTTGCTGGGTTACACAGACTGCTAGCTTCCCTAGGGGGATGTTGGTTTGCAGGAGGGCAGGACCTTGATGGTGGATTGCCCCAAGATTGGAGCCTTGCTGCAGGCCCCCTGCTGTGAGACGGCTGCTGCTGCTGCTGCTGCTGCTGCACCACCTCCCTCTTCTCCTACCCCAGAGAGACAGAGCTTTCCTGACAGGCTGGTAAACTGCTTCCCTGTTCCTAGACCAATTCTGAGGTGGTTTTCTAGCTGTTTGGAGGGGAATTCCGGAGGGCTTCAAGAGATCATTCCTCTCTCCACCATCTTGGCACCAGAAGTACCACACAGATGTCAAAACTGAAGTCCAGAGAGGGTGATTTGCCTGAGGTCGTAGAGATGGTAAGGCTGGAATACAAGTCCAAGTCTTTCGACCACAAATCCAGAATTGCTACCTTTGGGACTGTATTTAAAGCTGGAAGGGATCTAGTACAAACCTCTCACTCTACAGATAAGGAAACTGAGAACTAGAGAAGGCTCAAGGCCGAGGTGTGTTGATAAATGTTTAGGAACCAGCTCTCTGAGGAAAAAGAAATGAATGCAATATACATTTTTAAGTTTAATCTGAGCTATTAATATTTTCTCCATCATTTAAGTCAATCAACAAACAATAAATCAAGCCTAATTTGTAACTTTGAGGATTTTAAAAATGTAAATGCTTACAGTGAAAATTTTAAAAACGCTGGTTAGAACTGGCTCTAACACACTTCTGACCAAGCCATACAAGTAGTAACAGCTAGGATTTAAATCCAGACTATTTGACTCAAAATCCAGGAGTCTTATTCTTCTATCCAACAGATACTCGAGATCATGTGCCTATACTACTGCTGCAGTAAAGACACAATAACTAATAATGATTCCCCCTATCCCGACCAGCCTCAGTTTCCTCATCTGTAAAAATTAAATCAGCCATTCTTAACCTTTTTTGTGTCACGGACCCCTTTGGTGGTCTGATGAAGCCTATAGACCCCTTTTCAGAATGTTTTTAAATATATAAAACAAAATACACAAAGCTACAAAGGGAACCAATTATACTGAAAATGTTAATTTTTTAAAAAGAGTTCAAAGACCGTAAAGTTAAACACCTCTGAGCTACATAGTCTATAAGGTCCTTCCCAGGTCTAATATTATATGTTCTAAATTCTTCACAGCGTTGGTCAAGCATAGTGAATGTACTTAGCTCCCTCTGGTGGCCGCTGGTAATCCTCTTAATTTAAGATGTAGAAAAGGCCTTTGACTATATGGAGCTTCTTCTCTAGAGTTGAACTTCTAGGCCTCTTTCAGTGACCTTACTCCAACCAAGGAACAAACAGAACCATCCATAGAACCCTAGTCTGAAGCCCAAAGAATGCCTTCCTGAATATCTTGAGGTATACTCGGCCTGAGATGGACCGAGTTTGCCTACACTTAGGCCCCAGCATTCGGTCACAAAGGTGGTGGCTGGTATGATCATGCCAATCTGACCAAAGTAGCTGCTAGTTATTCCACAGTTTCCTAAGGGATGGAATGCAGGTTTTAGCTGGAGGGGCTTAGTGTGGATACTTGGGCAGGTAAGGAAGGAAAAAATGATATAGGACTTATCTGATCTGGGAGTATCAGAGAAAGAGGTGCTGAGCAAGGACAGGTAAAGATGATCTGCCTCATCCTTAACAGGGTCCAATCTATCCTGAACCTAAACCTATCCTTACTCCCACGTCCAGGGGTCCAAGAAGTCTCAGAGAAGCAGCATGGGGTAATGATTAGAAAATATGTCTCTAAGTCAGGAAATCTGGGGTTCAAGCCCTGTCTATGTCACATGCTAGCTATGTGACCCTGGGTGAGTCACTTCCTCTCAATGGTGTAGAGGAGGTGCCAACCTACACTGGTAGAGAGAATATCCTCATTGGGAGTTCTCTTGGGTCATGATATAGCTCAAACATTGTTCTTTCAAGTGCCTCCCCCCAGAATCTGTGTTAAAAAGTTTCAAAAGATCCACAGTTCTTAATGGTCTTTTAAATGCAAAGTAGAGTCCCAGAACTCCATTTAATCCAGTCCCCCAAATAGTCCCAAACTTAACATTCTCTATGGAGGGGCCAGGAGATTGTAATCGACCCTAAATACAAATTGCAAATTTGTATGCAAATTCAAGAAACAGACAACATTGTATGAATTTTTCAGACCTGCCAAGTACTTATAAGTCCCTGTCCCCTCCAAGTAAAAAGAGTAAAAAACAGAAAATTTGAATAAAACAAATGACTAACAAAAAAGGAAAAGGAAAAACTGAGCTTCTTCTCAGAGGGAAACTTCTCTAATCCCAAATGAATTCCTAGATTATAAGAGACTCTTCCCTAGGGGGGAGCACAAGTAGAATTCTGCAAACAAGGAATGGGTGGGGGAATAGGTGTCACTTGACCCTCACTTTGAACTGATGCAGAGTGAAGTGAGTAGAACCAGGAAAACAATTTACGCTTTAACAACAACAACATTATAAAAATGAACAATTTTGAAAGACTTAAGACCTCTGGTTAACATAATGATGAACCAAGATTCTAGAGCACCAATGATTTTGAATGCTGCCCATCTCCTGACAGAGAGGCAATGAGCTCTCTGAGTCAGAGTAAGATATACATTTTTGGATGTGGTCAATGTGGGGATATGTTTTGCTTGACTATGTACATATGCTGGAGAGGTTTTATTTTTCGTGGAAGGGGGTACTAAGAAGAGGTGGAAGGAAGAGTGGGTAAGTGCTTATTATTTTTTAATTTAATTAGGAAAAGATGCAATTTTATTTTTGCCAAGTTTATGGCAAAGAACTTGACAGTGGTTTTTCGAAGTTGTTTTTAACATATATTATCTATAACATTTAAATCACTTTTCAAACCTTAAAGCACTACATAAATGCTAGCTATTATTTTGTGTTTCTTTAATTATCACTGTATGTAGGGAAAAATTTAGAAGTTAGGCTTCCGCAGCAGAACAAGGGAATTCCAAGATCTTGTGGATAGTCCCTCGACCAATCAGAAAACATGCCAAACATTCTGTAAACAACCAGTTCCTTAAGAAAGAGCCCTGGAGGCTAAATTGGTTGCAACCTGTTGGGGTCACGGTCAGGGCAAAGGCTTTTCTCCAGCTTGCTTAATAAGCTTATTGAATATTAACTGGCACACCCCAAGGGCTGAGATAGCGGCCATTTTTGAACATGGGACGCAAGAATTGGGAGGCCTTAATATGAGGAGGATCATGGGATGGGCGATTCAGGAAGAGTGTAACTCAGATGAGCTGGTCCTATCCTAGCTCTGATGGGAGGAGCAGGATCTTACTAACAGTATAAAACCTGGCTCTCACTTCTGTACAGTGTGCCTCTCCCACCAGGGGGCGCACCCAATTCTTGCAAGAATTGTAACAAGCAATTCTTCTTTCACTCCAGACTTAGTTTCATTATTAAGAGTGAGACTCCACCCAGCATTACAACTTGGAAAGCAATGGGCTGCAGGCAACTTGCCCTGGCTAACTTCCCAACTCTGCTGAGGGGATTCAAGGGGCTCTATTTCTAACACTGTAGTTGCAGTTTTTATAGTGATTATTAACAATTTTTGTATCCTGTTTTTAAAAAATTTTCTTATTCTTTGACCACTATTCATTGTAGAATTGGAATTATTGCAACTTTTAATAATCCTTTATATCTTTTATGTGTCTAATTTTTATCTATCATACATGCCATGAATTTTTTCCCAATCTGTTATTTTTTATCTTAATTATACAGTTTATATTGTACAAATTTAAAAAAATTTTTATCTACCTTGTACCTAATAACTTTCTTCTCTTTGTTGAGTTGAAAAATAAGTCATTTCCCACCTCTACAATTGAGCTAATCACTTTATTCCATTTTTTTGGAAGAAAATGATGGATTTTTAAAAAATATATGTCTCTCATCAGTTAAAATTCATTCAGGTGTATGGTGTAAAACGTAAGTCTAATTCCCTTTCCTACCCTAGAATACCATCAATTTTCTCAAGTGCATTTGTGAAATAATTCTTTATCTAGTTTTTATTTTCTATGGGTTTATCAAACATTAATCATTTCTATATATTTGACTGGATATCTGGGAGCATCTTTCATCTACTTCTTTCTGTTTCCCTACTACTGAAGAGTTTCAGTGATGACCACTGGTAATAGGCTTTAAAGTCTAAAAGAGTAAAACTACTTACATCAGCTTTTCTTTTTAATGTGCCACTAGGTATTTTAACCCACTTTTTTCATATAAATTTCATTACAATTTTTTTCCTAGTTTTAAAATGAAGCACCTTAGTATTTTGATTGGTATAGAATTACATACATCCATATTAATTGTCCTCCTTACTAAATTAATCCAATCCCTTCAAGAACACTTAGTTATTTAGGTTCTCCTTTATTTTGGTCATTATAATTTTATAGTTGTTCTTATACAGATTCTTTGTATTCCCAGGTAGATTAATTCCCAAATATTTTATAGTTTCTAGAGTTACTATACAATGAGTTTCTCTTTTTAAAAAATCTTTTTCTGCTATTATTTAAGAGTGCTGATGATTATGTGAGTTAACTTTATATTTTGAAGATTGGCTTAAATCTATTTTTTTTTGTAGAGGAAGTCAAATTTTCTATATACATTATTATGCCATATCCAAATAATGATATTTTGACTTCTTTACTTCTAATGCTAATCCCCCTAATACCTTTTTCTTATACTATTGTGACTTTGAAATTTTCTAATACTATGAGAGTGAAAATAGTAATGGGTGAGAATATTTATTCTTACTTTGTACCTCTTTTTAGTGGGAATGTTTCTAATTACAGGGGAAGCTAGGTGGTACAATGAAGAGACAGAAGGGTCTAGAGTCAGGAAGACCTGAGTCCAAATCCAGTCTCATATACTTATTAGCTACATGACCCTGGGCAAGTTACTTAACTCTGTTTGCCTCAGTTTCCTCATCTGTAAAATGAGCTGGAGAAGGAAATGGCAAACCAGTCTAATATCTTTGCCAAGAAAACCCCAAATGGGGTCACAAAGAGTCAGACATGACTAAAAATGACTCAACGATTCTAATTATATGTTACATTGACTCAGCTTAGTGTTTTGAAGAAAAACCTCTCTATATCCATTCTTTTTAGTATTTTTTTGCCATGAACAAATATTAGATTTTATCAAAGGTTTTATTTGCATCTATTGCTATAATAAACCTCTCATTTTCAGAGGAGGAAACTGAGGCCCAAGATCACATAGTAAATGGCAGAGTTGGGATTCACAGTTAGATTACAAATCTTTTGACCTCACCTTACCATGTTTAATTCCTTTTTATTGAAGGCAAGAAAATTGAAGCCTGGCAAAGTTAAGTAATTTAAGTAAATTCCTGTTCTAGAACTCTTTACACTAAACCATTTAAGACTCACCATGACAATGCAGTAGCAAACCATAGTCTGGCTATCATTGGATGAGAGATCTGACATGTCCTTTGTATCACCAGCTCACCTCTCCTACCTCCTATATAAGGGTCCACCAGAATACTATTTAGAAGGAAGCAAAGTTAGCAGCAATCCAGCCAGATGTTTAATACAAAAAAGTCAGTCGTATACACACTAAGTATAACCTTTATGTTCAGTTTTAGTTTTCTAGAGCGACAAACACCTCCTTGAGCCCAGGAGGTTTCTTTCTGTCTTTTTTTTTTTTTTTTTTTTTTTGGAGGGAAGAGAGGGGTTGTTTGTTTTTCTTACCTGGATCTCTGGCAATTATGTTCTCTAGCTCTCTAATTTTCTGTACACTGGAAGATGAAGTAATGCTGTACTGGAGAGGATTCTGGGAAATGCAATGGACCTCTGGGACTTCCCCAGGATGACTCACTTGAATGCTTTTATCCTTCTGGTCAATAACAACTGCACACCCAGGACAGCTGGTAAAAGCCAGCGGTGACCCTGAAATAGACAAGAGGCGATGGTGTTTCCATTCAGTACTTGGGACAAGAGGGATTTCAATTCAGTACACGTTAATTAAGCACATACTGTATACAAAGCAGTATGTAAAGTAATGGGGATAAAAGACAAAAATGAAATCATTCTTAAATTCTAGTTATAAGTTTATATTCTATTGAAGGGAAGAAAAGGAATATTTGTAAATGAGCAAAAACAAAAATGGTTCAGGAACATTAAAACAAGGCTAAGTGGGGGCCTAAAGGTCATCTAGACTTTGGGTGGCCATATCTGAATATGAAAGGCTAGGAATGTTGTTAGGTGAGTCTATGACCTTGCCACTTGGACTTAGCTTTTTGTAGGTGATGCTTTTTCCCCATCCTCCTCCTCGATCCACATGACGGAACAGAAGAGATATAAAGTTAAAAAACTTCAGAACCCTGAACCTCAGAGCCACCAAAGTGATTTTTCTTTTTTCACATTTAAATTTATTTATTTATTTTTAGTTTTCAACCTTCAGTTCCACAAGATTTTGAGTTCCAAATTTTCTCCCCATCTCTCCTCTTCTTTTACAAGAAGCCTTTCCCAACCGACCTTAATTCTAGTGACTTCCCTCTGTTAAATATTTCTTATTTATCCTGTATATAGCTAGTCTTGTATATATTTGTTTGTATGTTGTTTTTCCCAATTAGACTGCAAGTTCCTTGAAAGCAAGAATGGTATTTTGCCTTTTTTTTCTTTCTTTCTTTTTTTTTTTGTACTCTAATGCTTAGCACAATGCCTGGCACGAAGTAAGTACTTAATAAATGTTTATTGATTGATTGCTATTATGGATTGGTAGTTATTGGACAAATAGCCATTATATGGCTTATAGTTTAGTTTTAGGAGATTAAAATCAACAGACGTAAAGAATGCTCACTATGGAAGAGAATGAAATTGCCCAAAATCTGTTCTAGAGAGCTAGAGACTTGGAGGTTTGAATTGCTTTTTAGACATGAGAGGCCCAGGTAAGTTTTGTAGGAGAACAAAACAAGTCACATCACAAGGGGAAAGAAGTCAGGATTTTTTTTCCCTTTTCCTAAAGAACACTACAGGGCTAAGGCAAAAGCCTTTTGAAAAGAATTGCTTAACAGCAACAACAACAACAAACTAGCCTCTGGCTATGAAACAAGGGAGGGGCAGCTAGATGGCTCAGTAAATCCAGTATCAGACACTTACTAGCTGTGTGACCCTGGGCAAATCACTTCACCCTGTTTGACTCAATTTCCTCATCTGTAAAATGAGCTGGAGAAGAAAATGGCAAACCACTCCTGTATCTTTGCCAAGAAAACCCCAAATGGGGTCACGAAGAGTCAGACACAACTGAACAACAACAACGAATGAACTAAGGGAACATGTGAATGCCTAATCTTCTCAAAAACAGACCTCCAAGAAATTTAGCTGAGCCTAAAATTCTGGAAGCAGTGTCAGATAGAGAATGATCCAGAAGATGTTTTGTGCTATCAAAGCAGTGTCCAGCTGAGACAGTGAAAACTCTGTGTCCGGAGAAGACCAGTAGGGAACAGGCCTTGTGGAAGGCAATATGATGCTATCACTGTAAGACATCAGCAGTCCTGCAGCATCCACACTGAATTGCCCTTCTATTTGTGTGCCCTGACCACATGTGTTCCCTGTGTGTGTGCACCTCCCAGCAAATTCCCTGTTTGTGTCCATTCTTTCCACTGTTTGATATACGTAATTGTGAGACAGTGAGCCCCAGGTTTACATAGAGGAAATGCTTTATTGCCATTTAAAGGTCTACATCCTCCAATGGTTTTGAGTGGGTATTACACTCACGGAAAACCTTGAACTTGGGGCAGTCACTTCTGGAGGATCTGCCCTTCGAGTTATGGGGGAGTCCCAAGGCTCTGTGTCAATATATCCAACTTTGGCGAAAATGTAAGGGGGAAATGGAGGAGGTTGTTCATTGCTGATATGCTCAGAGAATTCTCTTGTTCATTCATAGAATTATAATCTAAAATGTTAAAAACTGGAAGGTATCTGAAAAATAGAACATCTAATCCAACCCCCAAGATGGAGGCCTAGAAAAATGGTAGAACGTATTCTAATTCACACAGGTGTCTTTGGCAGAGCTAAAACTAGCACTCAGCTCTCCTGCCTCCCAGTGTAGTGTCTTTTCTGCTAGATTTCACAAGCATATTTGAATTTCATAGGCCTTATAGGAGCCAAGTTTATTCAACACTTTAATATAGAAAAAGCTCTAATAAAGACATAAAATGTGATTTAAGCAAATTGACATTTTGCATTGGAACCAAGAAATAGAACAGGTTTTGTGAATTTGTTCATTACTCAGCCATGACTTATGGGTTCTTGGCAAGAAAGTCTAAAAATGGCCAGTAAAAACATATTTTCTTTATGTCTTGTGAATTAGGAGGGATTTAAACTGAAAAGGAAAGACATTGAGGGGGGGAAAACCTCCATAGATTTGACAAGCCTGGTACCATAAAGGGTAGCAGCTACCATATATAGGAAAGAATAGCAGAAGAGAGGACCAATATCCAACATACAAGAAGAGAACCAATAATAAAAACCCATGGCCTCTGATGCCTATATACAAAGGCATCAAATATGGGTAAGAAATAAGGTGAATTAGTGACCTGAATGCAAAGAGGAAAACTTGACCTCACAGGTATCCTAAGCCTTTGTAAGACAGGGCCTTTGAATAGAAATTTAACTCTAGAAGGCCATATACCTTATTCAAAATGAGAGGGAAAGATAAAAGTAGGGTGGGTGGATAGCATTGTATGTTAAAGAGATAGATTCATATGAGATCCAGAAGCTTAAGGGAAAAGTTTTTGAGTGAGCACTCCATGATAGAAAGCAATTGGACAAGAATCAACAGAAATAGAAAACAGAAGCAATATTGTTATGGGGTATATAATATATACATAAATGGAAGCAGCTAGGTGGCTCAGTGGTTAGAGTACTGGGCCTGGAGCCAAGAAGACCTGAGTTCAAATTTGACCTCAGACATTAACTAGCCATGTGACCCTTGGCAAGTCACCTGTTTGCCTTAATCTACTGGAGAAGGAAATGGCAACCACTCCAGCATCTTTGCCAAGAAAACCCCAAGGACATTACTGGTATGATATGGTCCATGCGGTCACAAAGAGTCCAACATGATGGAACAACTAAATGACATATATACTATAGATCACTTGGACAGAAGGAGTAATTGAGTAATGAGTTTGGGAGACAAATCACAAACCTGATATGGAAACATGGTTTTGTAGTGATGACCAGCCTTACATCATTCAGAGTAGCAGGTATACCATGGGAAGAAAGATAGCAGGAGAAAGGATGGTTCATCCAAACCATCCAGACGTCTTTTGACACTCTCTTCCTGCCAAAAGCCAAGGAGCTCCTATATTTGTGACTTACCTTAATGATAATTTCATTTTTTTTTTTAAAAGACTTGGTCCTCCCATCTCGCCCAGGTAGCAACTATTCATAGTCTCCATTCCCATTATAACTCAGCACAAGAGCTTTGATCTGCTCCATTTATGACGTGGGCTCAGTCACTCCTCCTTAGGCAGCTTGGTGCCTTCCTCCTTGGCAGCTTACCATGTGGATGCTAAAATTACTGTGGACACCTAATCAATCACCTTTAGCCCACTGTAGCTCAGAACTCCCACATTCAAGACATCTGCTGGCCTCAGCCTTCCTCAGCTTCAACTGGGATTACAGGTGTGTACCTTCATACCCAGCAAGGATAATAATTTCATTTTTCAAAAGGTATAGAAAGCAAGAAGAATTTTTTTTGAGTTGTGTGGCCCTTTATTAGCAACTAAAATAGAATGTGTCCATTGTATAACATGGGTAGTAGTTGACTATACTGGAGATTTTTTATATTCTAATACAGATAACTTGTAAATGCAATTTTTATTATTAAAAATTTCTCCCTTTTTTGTTTGTTTATAATTGGCAAAACTATTCTGAAAGCTGAATATATGTACACAGGTCTGCAAATAGTACAAATTTAGAATATGGTAAATTGCTTTACAGGTTGTATTAGAAGGACCATCTGCCACCATGACCTTACATTCATCATTAATTTTTTAAATCATAAAATACTTTGATGCTAGCCTTCCTTCCTTCCATTGTCCTAAACAAGAAAGTATTTTATAATGAGTTGAAATTAAGGAAGTACCATACCTACTAGAAAAGAAGAGAAGAAAGTTCTATTATTTTTGAGGTTTCAGTATTCCCAAAGATCAGGAACTGAATATTTGTAAGGGCTAGGCTGAGACCCCATTTAGAGTATGGATATGTGCAGGTGGTATCCCTGAGTATCTAGAGCAGGGGTAGGGAACCTGAGGCCTGGAGGCTATAGTTCTGTGAAGTTTGGATTCAATCAAAGGGCTGCACTTGAGGACCTAGAGGGCCACATGTGACCTTGAGACTGCAGGGTCCCTACCCTTCATCCAGAGCTTCCGTGGACTGTAAGCATTCCAGATACATAATTCACTGAACCATCTTACCAGTTTCTATACTGGCTTGACTAGGCATAATTCAAAAATGAAAAGCTCATATTCATTTCATTCTTCTGGAGCTCAACAAGAGGAAATATTATCAGATGATTTCAACGCACAAGGAAGAACAGGTTATTGAAATGGGAATGTGAGGAAACTTGAGTGAAAGTGACCACTTATAATCATTGAGTTCACGATGTTGAGAAGGAGCAAATTCAGGTAGTCTGACTTGAAAAGTAGATTTGGAGAAAGTACATTTCACAGAATTCAAAGAAAGGGTAGCTGGGATTCAATGGCCTAATATTTTAAAGGGGAAGTTGGTCCAACAGGGATGGGAAGTTCTTAAGATTGAAATTCTGAAGATAAGCAAAAATTGTTGTTGTTCGTCCTTTGTTCTTGTAGAGGACCAATGACATCATGAGGGTGATGTCTTGACCTGAGCACAAACTGGACTTAAGTAAGGCAGAGCTCTAAAAAATCCTCAGAAATTATTTAAATAAGGAGAGAGGAAAGGGGAAACTGCTTAAAGGGATGGATGAGATACATAGGGAACTAGACACATTGAGATTTAGAAAAGACTTGGGTAGATTGTGGAAGCCAGGTTGAATAACTGAGTGTAAGGGGGAGATTAACCTTTGTTACCTATGGCAGGGTTGCTAGCAGTTGCTAAGTCCTTTGCATGTTTCTAGTGCTTTCTTGAGTTTTCTCTAAGTCTCAGGAATTTGCTTGGCCTGTTCTTCATCACCACTGGGGATAAAAGGAATGATAGGTACTCTGTTAAGCCTTGTCCTGAGGGAAGGGCACCGGGTTTATTGTTAGTACTTGTTCTCTACCATTGAGTTCTTCGTGCCATGCTTCCCCCCCAGCAGGGGTGGCTGCTGACAAATTAGTTCTATCCTGAGTGTCCAGCTTATGCTTTCAGGAAAGGAACCACAAATGAGTCTTTGTTGATTCAGGGAAAACAAGTCTAGTGCTTTGCATTTGTAGTTGTTGCTTGGTCATTTCAGTCGTGTCTGACTCTTTGTGACCCCATTTAGGGTTTTCTTGGCAAAAATACTAGAGTGGTTTGCCATTTCCTTCTCCAGCTCATTTTACAGATAAGGAATTGAGGCAAACAGGCTTAAGTGAATTGCCCAGGGTCACACAGCTAGTAAGTATCTGAGGCTGGATTGAATTCTAGTATTGCTGACTCTAGGCCTGGCACTCTATCCACTGTACCACCTAGCTGCCCCAAGAAGATTGAATTATCCAGGTCTTATTTTGTTTCTATGCTTACATCCAAAAACAATGATTTTTGCATTGCACAGAATAGAACAAAAAGGATTAGCATGGAGTGGAAAATGCTGTTAAGTGAGGAGATGGGCAGGCTGCCCTCAACAAGTTCAAGTTATCAGGACTAGACAAATAATATCTTAAGAGAATTGAAAGAACTGACAGGATTGATAAGTTACTATGGGTAATCTTTAAAAGAGCTTGGAGTACAGAGAGATACTGTTGTTGTTGTTGAAGTTCATCCTTTGTTTTCAAAGAGGACCAGTGACATCAGGTAACGATATCTTGACCTGTTCATGGACTGGATTTAAGTGAGTCAGAGCTACGCAAAATCATCAGCCTCACTTTCTCTTCCAGAGTCACCAAAGGCCAGGATCAGGAGAAAAATCAGGACAACTGGCAATGGCCTGGTATGCTGTGGAGTACCTTGGAGTCTTTGATGGTTGACAAAGCTCTCAGCAATCCTCAGAGCCTGCTTCAGTCATCTTCATGGCCTTATTGGAACAAATTGTTCTCATCTGCCCATTCTACCAGGGAAGTCTTCACATACTTGGGGTAGGCAACCCCCTAACTCACCAATGTGTTTGAGGTCTGTCAGTTACCCTCAACCTGGTTTAGCCCATCTGCTGAGACAGTTCTACTGGGCTGTGGCCACTGCATCTGCTACAGCTTCTTGGAGCCACAGGTGAGAGTTGGGTGAAAGGCGGACACCAAAGACACACTAAAAAGGTTCAGCAAGGCCTCACACCAGAGGTGCTGGTCCTCCCTGAGCACTTTATACACCCCAGAGAGATACTGCAGTACTAGATGACAGATGTCTCACTACTCAGAAAGAAGAAGAGAGTAAGGTAGTCTCTCTCTCCTTGACTACCCTCAAGAGAAAGCTAAATGACCAATTGTTGGGAATGTTGTAGAGGAGATTTCTATACAGGTGGTATTGACTAGTTCTCTCCCAACTTCAAGATTCTGTGACTTTTTCCGTCAGTTGACAAACATTTATGAAGTGCTCACTATGTACCAGGCACTGTGGTAAGTACTGGGGACACAAAGAAAGGCAAAATATGCTCCCTGCTCCCAAGGAGCTCACATTCTAATGGAAGAGACAAGTAAATAACTAGGTACATGCAAGATATATACAGAGGACATAGAAGGTAATCTGCGAACTCTCTGAAAATGATCACAGTGAAATGAAAAGGGACAAAAGAATATTTAGTGTTTCCTCGCTGTTGTTTGTGCTTGTCCAATGTCAGTGCAAAAAGATTGAGAGTCACTGACTCCCATCTCTACTGCCTTTCTCTGTAGTGATGTGGGCTGCACCAAGCCTTGGAAGGATTCCCTAGAATGGAAACCCAATACTGGGAGAGAGCACAAATTTTTAAGGGATAAAAGAGGGAGATTAATTCCAGGGGAGCTGGCTGTGGGTGGCATGACACTACTCTTTGCTCTTAAATTCAATGTTAAACCTAACAAAGGCCATGGCCATTAATTCATCCACATTACATCACCTGCTCTGGAAAAAAAGTCATCATGAAAGTATACTCACTGCAGCTGCTGACAGCTTCCAGGCTTGTCAACTCTGAGGCCCAAAACACTGGGACATCTCCTGGCTGAAGCATTATTGGTTCCCCATAGTCTGGTTTGGAACGATCTTCAATTCCTAACAGGTCTAGAGAGGGCAGATGGAGAAAGGTGATGTGCCATACAGACAGATGCACCTCTGGGCTGGTGCAACTGAAATATAGAAACATGTATATGCAGACATATCTGTCAAGAGAATGAGGAGTCTTACACACACACACACACACACACACACACACACACACACACACACACACACACACACACACACACACACCAGGAGCTTTTCACATAGGGTTGTGTTTTTTTTAAACATCTCTTGAGACGAGAGAAGGAAGGAAAGAGAAAAGAAATAAAGGAGGAAATTAGGAAGGGAGGGAAGAAATAAGGAAGAAAGGAAGAAATAAGGAAGGGAGGGAAGGAGGAAATAAGGAAGAAATAGGGAAGGAGGGAGGGAGGAAAGAAGGAAGGAATAAGGAAGGAAAGAGAAGGAAGGAAGGAAGAAATAAGGAAAGAAGGAAGGAAACAAGCAGCTGGTTGGTTGTTGTTCTCCGTTCTCTAAGAGGAACAAAATGACATCACTATGTTAGACTCAAGTTACAGTGTGTCCGACTGGCTGATCAGACCAGTACGAGCTTAGAATGCTCTACCACAGGTCGGGTCCAAATAGTCCATGTGAACATTTGGGGTGGATTCTCTAAATTTGCGCATCTTGTGTTTCTTTTGAGCTATTTCAGTTCTGCTTTGCCTCTTTTTATATCTTCAGTGCTTCACACAGTGCCTGGCACATAGGAGGTGCTTAATAAACATTTATTGATTATTTAAGGCCAAATTTGAATTCAGATCTTCCTGATTTCAGGCCCAGCACTCTATCCACTGCACCCAGTAAGTTTTCCATATAAGAGATTTATTTTCTTTAATTTTCTCTTTGGTTAGAACATAGGACTAGCAAAGTTCAGGCTATAAGTTCAGTTCTCATACTGAGCAGTTAATGGTACAAATCAAAACTGCTTCCTAGCTACAGACGTTATTTCTGAGCCCTGACTGGCTGTCCAATAGATAAATGTCATTGTATATAAGGACAGGGTCAGAGAGTGTGAATCACTCAATGTATACTCATTCCCACTTGTAGAAATATAACTACTGATATGTTCTACTGATGGAGGCCAGAGTCATCAGTTTTGTATAAAAATGACAGCATGTTATTATTATATGTATTTTTAACAAAATACAAAGGCAGCATTTCCTAGTGGTTAGAGATCCATGCTTGGCATCAGGAAGACTCTTGCATATGGCACTTACTAGTTATATGATCATAGACAAGTGGCCCCAGGCGACTAAGACTGTAAGTTATAGATGAGTTGCTGATTTACGTTGGTGGAGGTAATTTACACACCAAGAATCCCCTACAATAGAGAAATCACAGAAATCAACTCCCCCACTCCCACCCCAATGTTTGTTTTCAATGGAGTTTTATCCAACTTCCTTTCCAGAATTTTGCATTATTGGGCAAACTAAATCACACAGGGAACACACTCATCCTATGCTCAGGCCGGATCTTTTTCATCTGAACTCAGTAGTAGCTACTGAGTCTACAAAATATCACCATTCCCACTAGTGATCTTGGACTATGTTAAATGTCCAGAACAAGGGAGCTGATAGTATTCTAGCCTGGTGGGACGATTTTTAGTATACTGTGTTCTTTTCTGAGTACCACATTTTCAAAAGGTCATTGACAAACTGGAAAAGTCCTTTCTTAGCCCTTCTCTTGACCCCCAACTTCGGCACCTTCCTTCCCTCACTCCCTTCCTCCCTCCTTCTTTCCACTCCTTCTTCCCTCCACCAATACCACTTTGTATTCAACTCTTTTGTATTTTCCTATATATTTTTATTCTGTAACCTCTTAGATATGCAAATGTTGCTTCCAAATATAAGAGCAATGGATTATTTCATTTCAATCCCATAAGATCAGGGATAGCTTCATTTTGTTTTTGGTCTTTTTATTTTAATCTCCAGCAGCTTCTAGCACAGTGCTTGGCATATAGCAGTCATTTAATGTTTGTCTGCCTGACTGTCTCCCTGCTTGATTGATTGATTGAAGTGCAAAGGAGAACTACCAGGATGATGACTGTAATATTATGCTGGATGAGGATGGGTTGAAGAAACTGGGGATGTTTAGCCTGGATATGAGAAAACTTCTGGGAGGGGTGGGGGAGGGTGAGATGATAACTCTTAAAGTATTTGAAAGGTTGTCATGTTAGAAGAGGTGTAAGACTTGTAGAATTAGGAATAATGAGTGAGTAGGAGTTGCAGAACAGCAGATTTAGGCTTGATAGAAAAGCTTAACAATTAGTGATACCTAAATGGAGAATGGGCTGGAGAGCAGTGGGTTCCCTATTAGTGTGTGTGGAGGGGGGGGTCTTCAAATAGAGACTGGATGGCCACTTGTCACAGATATAGAGAAGATTCTTGTTCAGGTACAATTAGATTAGGCAACTCGATGTTCATGTGCTGATTTTCTAAAGAGGAAGATGGGGAAGTGACTTGCCTAACAGGACCTCAGCCTACTTTCAAAAAGAATGGGGCCTTAATAAGATTCAATGCCAAATTCTGCAAGAGTCTTTCAGATTCCTTTGTCAATCCGTCAGTCAGTCAAGATGCACTTATCAAATGCTTACTCTGGGCCATGCTTTATGCGAGGCACTGGGGATACAAAGAAAGGTAAAAGACAGTCCTTGCTGTCAAGGAGTTTATAATCTAATAGGAAGATAACATTCAAAAAAAAACTATTGCTAAGAAGATATTATTCTTGGGGCAGCTAGGTGATGCAGTGGACAGAGCACCAGCCTTGGATTCAGGAGGACCTGAGCTCAAATCCGACCTCAGACACATAACACTTACTAGCTGTGTGACCCTGGGCAAGTCACTTAACCCCGTTGCCTAGCCAAAAAAAAAAGAAGATATTCTTCTTGTTCAGTTTCCTTTGCTGTTCAATCATTTTTCAGTTGTGTCTGACTTTTCATGAGGACTCATGATCATTTTGTTGTTACTTAGTCCTTTCAGTCATGTCAGACCCTTTGTGACTCAATTTGGGGTTTCGCTGGCAAAGATACTGGACTGGTTTGCCATTTCCTTCTCCAGCTCATTTTACAGATGAGGAAACTAAGGCAAACAGAGTTAAGTGACTTGCCCAGGGTCACACAACTGGTAAGTGTCTGAGGCCATATGAGTCAGGAAGATGAGTCTTCCTGACTCTAAGCCCAGCACTCTATCCATTGTGCCACCTAGACATAGATAAGATAAATTGAAGAGAATCAGCACAGGGAAGGCACTAGTCTCAAGGTGGGGAATCAGGAAAAGATTCTTGCTGAAGTAAGATTTTAGCTGATACTTGAAGGAAGCCGGGGAAGTTAGGGACAGAGTTCCAGGCTAACTTTGACCTATATTCCCCATCCTAGAAGTGCAATGGGTTCAATGGAAAGCCACACTCCTTTTGAGTCGTCTACTTCTTCTGTGCAGTCTCAAACTGGGGTAACAGACTACTTGGACAGTGGGACACCTGTTGAGTCACTGACCTGGGCAGCCAATGTGAACGGGCTCTCCTTGCAAACCTCTGGTTAGGTAAACGTCATGTAGAACAGTTTCCAGTTTGTCCTTGGGAATAAGCATCATGGTAACCACTAGAGGGCAGCAAAACCTGCCAACAGTGGAGCAAGGAACAGCTGTCTAGCAAAACATACCACATGAACATGAAATTAGTGGAAATTCAGGCTGTCTTTTTTAAACCCTCCCCCCTTTTTTTGCACCATTATCATTACCCACCCACTTCCCCCACAAAAAAATAAAAAGTCCGTCCTTATAACAAATAAGTATAGTCAAAAAAAAATCCTTTTAAAATTCAAGGTAATGCAATTTAAAAGGTCACGATAAGACAACTTCTGAAGTCCCTTCCAGATCTCATAGCCTGGAAGGATAGGCATAGGGGCTGGACTTGTGATTTCAGGGGTAAAAGGGAACTCCTAGATAAGAAAATCTCTTTACCAATTCAATATATTTTTATTTATTTCATCAAATATTTCCCAATTACATGTAAACATTTTTAACATTTTTCTTTTTTTAATATTAATTAATTAATTTATTATACTTTTTTTTAAAAAACAGTTTTGAGTTCCAAATTTTATCCCTCCCCCCAACCCCTAGAGAAGGCAAGCAATATGAGATTGACTATACATGTAAAGTCATGCAAAACATGGTTCCCTCATTTCTAATTCAAGTGAGCATCTTCTCTATAATTTAGAGTTGTAGTTTGCCTACGGTATTGTTGGGGCAGCTAGGGGGCACACTGGATAGAGAGCCAGAATTGGAGTCAGGAAGACCTGAGTCCAAATCTGGTCTCAGACATTTACTAGCTATGTGACCCTGGGCAAGTCACTTCATCCTGTTTGCCTCAGTTTCCCCTTCTGTAAAATTAGCTCGAGAAGATGGCAAACCACTCCAGTATGTTTGCCAAGAAAACCCCAAATGGGGTCACAGAGAGTTGGACACAAATGAAAAAAATGACTGAACAACAACAAAGAGCATCGATACTGAAAAGTTAAACGAATTGCCTGGGATTACATAGCTCATCTTGTCAGAGGCAGGATCTGAACCCAGGTCTTCCTGGCTTTGAAGCTAGCTTTCTATCTTCTACAATACACATAGCAAAAGAGGCACTGTGGTATAGTGGATAGAAAACTGACCTTTGAGCCAGGAAGACCTGGGTTCAAATCCTGCCTCTGTCATACACTAGCTGTGTGACCCACATGATATAACTTCTCAGTATCCCAGACAAGTTGTTGCAGACCTATTTTGGTAGAGGAAGCTCCTCTCTGGGAACGTCCTATATATAAGAAATCACAAGTCTAGTTTTTTTTAAAAAAGGCTAAAGAAGCCTAGGAACATTTATCTTGCCTCTGATGAGTGGATCTTTCCACTGAAAGGGTTTTGGCATCTTGGCTCTTTTGAAAAATCCTTTCCAAAAGCTCTTTTTAAAAGATCTGTATTAAAGCCTACTGAGAATATCTTGGCTCTAACCTAACTTAAAGCATTATGTGTGTAACTTATCTTAATATTATTCATGCCAAATAATATAAGCATAACATGATCATAAATAATATAAATGAATAACATGATCATAAACAATATTAAACATAACAACATTATATATAAATATTGATATATAAATACATTACATCTATAATTATATATACAATATACATATCATATATTATACTTTTATATAATTATATATAAAACATAAATAATATATTTATAATTTATATTCATTTATAAATGGAAGAATATAAATGAAATACAAATTAATATATCAAAATGAAATACTAATGTAATATCAATAAAATTATTTTAGACTTCTGAATGGTTTGCTGCTTCCTCCTTTGGAAGCACAGGAGAAGCTGAGCTAATAAAACAGAATGCAGGTATCTTGAGGGCAGGGACTATTTCATTTTTGACTTTGTCTCCTTAGCACTTAGAAGAGTGCCCAGCATACAGCAGTCAGCAAGTACTTATTAAGTGCTTACTATATCCTAGGCATCGTGCTAAGTGCTGGGTATACAAATAGAAGCAAAAGAAAGACAGTCCTTGCCCTCAGGAAGCTTAAATCTTAATAGGGGAAGACAACATATACAAGGAAGTGGAAAAGTCTATGTGAGTGGGGGTAGTAGCACATATCCACATTGGGGCATAGTGTAGATAGAAGTCCAGAGAGTCAGGAAAAGGGCTCAGAGAGGAATGGAAAAGTGAACATGACTGGCCTCATGGTCCTTCCTAAAAATGGAAGCTCCAAGAGGACATAACCAATGAGGAACTAGGATCCGCCAGCCAAAGAAGGCCACAGGAGTACTTAATAAATGCTTGCTGGTTGACTGATGAATATAACCAGATATGATAGGGGGTTAAGAGGATTTAGATCTGGAAAGGACCTTAGAAATCATCTAGTCTGGTGTCTTTATTTTACATAAGAACAAAATGAGGCTCAGAATGGGGAAGTGATTTGCCCAAGGTCATGTGGGTAGTAAGTAGCAAGCCAAGATTTGAACACAGGACCCATTGAAGAGAATGGCTGGCTGAGGTCATGAAGATATACCTTCATCTACATCTGATGTAGAGGGGATTTCTCTTGGCCTAAGAGAGACCTTGTTGTTGTTCAGTCGTTTTCAGTTGTGTCTGACTCTTTGTGACCCCATTTGAGGTTTTCTTGGCAAAAATACTGGAATGATTTGCCATTTTCTTCTCCAGCTCATTTTACAGATGAAGAAACTGAGGCAAAAAGGTTTAAGTGACTTGCCCAGGGTCACATAGCTAAGAAGTGTCTGAGGCTGGATTTGAACTTGGGAAGATGAGTCTCCCTGACTCCAGGCCTGGCATTCTATCCACCACACCACCAAACTTTTCTAGGACTATTGTTATTATTCTCACAAAGTCATGCCACTGACCAGAAGGAGGACCAGGTTAGAGAATATCCCAAATATCTTACCATTATCATAAAAGACAACTGAAGGTTCATGCTTCATTTACAAAAGATGGAAACTCAGATCTGTTTCTAGTTATGGAATCATTGGGGTGGTTAGAATGCTGGACTGGAAGCCAGGAAGATTTATCTTCCTAAGTTCAAATCCAGTCCCAGAAACTTACAAGTTATGTGACCCTGGGCAAGTCACTTAACCCTGTTTGCCTCAGTTTTCTCATCTGTAAAATGGGCTAGTGAAGGAAATGGCAAACCACTCCAGTATGTTTGCCAAGAAAACCCCAAACAGGGTCATGAAAAGTCAGACACGAATGAAAATGACTGAACTACAACAAAAATGGAATCACTGAATGTTAGCATGGGGAGGCATCCTTAAAGATCACATTATCCAACCCTCCTTTTCATAGATGAGGAAAAATTATTTGCCCAGGTTACATAATGCCTGTTAGTGACAGATGGGACTTAAATTTGGGTTCTTTGATTCTTAGGCTAGGGTTCTTTTAGCTAACCACACAATGCTGCCTAACGTAAGTTCCCTGAGATCAGGGGACAAATTCATTTTGTCTTTGTGTCCTTAGGACTCAGAATCCTGCCCCAGTAGATGTTTATTAAATACTTTTTGAGTTGAATCTTGATTTGAACTCAGGAAAATGTGTCTTCCTGACTCCAGGCCCAGCACTCTATCTACTTTGCCACCTAGCTGCCCCAGTAAAAAACTAGATATATATAAGATACAAACAGAATAGATGAAGAGTTATCTCAGAGGGAAAGTCACTAGCAGCTGTGGGGGTCAGAAAAGGCCTCCAATCCAATCAACATTTATTAAGCAGCTACTATGTGTGTCAGGCACTAGGCTAAGTGCTGAGGATACAATTAATAAAAAGAAAGACATTCGCTGCCCTCAAAGAGCTTGCAATTCAATGGGGGGAGGGGACAGGATGGGACAGGGAACAATACATAAAAGGAGGCAGGAATGGGGCGGAACCAGGAGTCTTGTTGCATGAAGTTGAAACCAGGCAGATCAGCAGATACAAAATGGAGTGAGCTCAGAGCCTAGCTCAATTTCAACTGACTCTTGAAGGAATCTAGGAAAACTAAGAGAGGGAGGTGAGACAGGAGAATATTCCAAGCATGAGGGACCACAGATGCAAAGGCAGAGAGATGAGAGATGGTGTGTCACGTATAGCAAATAGGTTAGGGTGGCTGGAAGTGAGTAAAGTATAAGAATCGATCAATAAGCATTTATTAAGTATCTATTATAGGCCAGACATTGTGGGATACAAACTGGGGTCAAAAAAGAGGAAAAAGACAGTCTTTGCCCTTAGGGAGCTTACAGTCTAGGGAAGACTGGAGATGGTAATCAGGAGCCATATTAAGATGAATTTTAAATGCCAAACCAAGGACTTTAAAGTACAGTTGGTTAGTTGAGATACAAGAATGAAAGCAAGTCAAATTTTTAAACCCATTCTGCCACTTTCCTGCCTGGGTCCTACCTTGTATATGGCCATGCTGTGGTGACTTTCTTTATTCCTTATTGGAATCCCCACTTTCTGCATGGCTTCTTTAGGTGAGATGCTGCAGTCCAAGTAGAAAACGACCATGTCTTTAAGCTGCTCCGAATAACCTTCTAGGCTTGTCAAGTTGTCGGTGCAGGAACCAAACTCGTATTTCTTGTACTGTGGACCATCGTTTCTGGTGAGACCATTAGACAATTGTAGTCATGGACTGTTTTACAATTGGCAATGTCCAATTCTTTTCTTTCCTTGTCCTCAGGTATGGACAACTTGCCTTACACATAAGATCACTTTTTCTTTCTATCTTTTTGATAAAAAGATATGATTTTTTTTTATTCTATCATTTCCTTGCCTCCAGGAACTCCTGGTATACAAACTCTCCCCATCAATGCATATCAGCAACTCCTTTAGAACTTAGAGTTCAGAGAATGGCCTGGAATATTTAGAGGTCAAGTGATGTGCACACGGTTACGTGGCTAATAGGTGTCTTTGACTCAATTCTTCCTGACTCCAAAGTTGGCTCTCCATCCACTATCCCATATAGCATCTCAAGTCTTTTCATAGATTAGGACCATAGATTTAGAGCTAGAAGGGACCTTAAAGGCCATCTAGCCTACCCCTTTCAATTTACAGGTAAGACTGTGTGATTTATTCAAGGTTACACAGATCATAAGTGTCAGAGTTGGGATCTGAACCCACATCCTCTGGTAATGAATCAGTAGATGCTCAATAAATCAGCATGGCACTGGAACTCTGGAATGAGAATTGGAAGAACTGGTTTCTGGTTCTACACTTACAACTAATTAGTTTTGTGGCCTTTTTGCTTTACTCGTTGTTGAGTCATTTTTCAGTTGTATTAGACTCTCTGTGACTCCACTTGGGGTTTACTTGGAAAAGATACTGGAATGATTTTCCATTTCTTTCTCCAGCTAATTTTACAGATGAGGAAATTGAGGCAATCAGGGTTAAGTGACTTGCCCAGGGAAATTCTTTTTGAGTGTAGGCTGTGTCTCTCTTCCTTAAATATAGAAGATCATTATATTGTATCTCATTTTCCTCATCTATAAAATGAAAGAGTTGAACTAGATTTTGTGTGTGGCATGGACCCCTTGGGCAGTCTCATGAAACCTGTGAACCCCTTCTCATAATAATGTTTTTAAATGCATAAAATGAAATATATAGGATTACAAAGGAAATCAGTTCTACTAAATGAAGCTGTATTTTCCCCTTTCAAGTTCATGGACCTTCCAGAATATATCCATCCACCCTTTGAGGGGACCACGGACCTCAGGTTAAAAACCCTCCAGACTAGATTATCTGAAAAGACTTCTTCTAACATGCTTAGACGAATCAGACCAATCAGACTAAGCCTACTCAGGGTGGGAGGAGGAACATGCTGATAATACGATTCTATCTGGAATGACTGGTGAATTGCCACAAGTACAAGCCCTGACTCCAAAGGAGTTTTACCAACAATTTAGACTTATCTACTTATTCTAGGTTAGTACATCTGTAAGATTTGTTAACCTCAGTATAAAACCACACAGCCCTCAGGAACTATGGGTCATCCTGCAGATAATATAAAATACCTGGGAGTCTACCTCCAAGACAAACCCAAGGATTATATGAACACACTTACAAAACACTTTTCACACAAATAAAGGCAGATCTAAACAACTGGAGAAATATTAATTGATCAAGCATAGGCCAAAACAATATAATAAAAGTGATAGTTCTACCTAAGTTAATTTACTTATTCAGCTGCATACCAAAGGACCCATGATGAAAGATGTTATCTACCTTCAGAGAGAAAACTGATGAATTCTGCATAAAGAGTGAGCATACTTAAAAAAAAAACTATCTTTATTTTTGTTTTAGTTCATTTGTGTTTTCTTTCTCAACATGACTAACATGGAAATAAGATTTGTAAGATTTCACATGTATAATCTATAGCAAATTGCTTGTCTTCTCAAAGAGGGGGAAGGAGAAGGAGGAACAGGAAAGGAGAGAAATTGGAACTCAACAGCATTTTTAAATGGATGTTAGTTTTTTTACATATAATTGGGAAATATTTAATAAAATAAAAACAATTTTAAAAATGAAAAAATAAATGAAAAAATAATTAAACAAACAAACAAAAAGAACTATGGGCTATCCAGTAACTAAGCTGTTATTATCTAGATAAAGGTGACCTTCTAGGAGCAATTATATCTATAACTTCATTTCAATTAGCTGAACAAAGATGGATTCCCAGCAGGTGGCAGTGAAGCTGACCAAAGAACACACATCTCTTTGTACTTTTTATGCCTAAATAATGTAATTTGGTTTGTGTGTTATTCAATAAACTTGTAAGTTAACTGCAGGGGAGCCTGGCTTATGTCTCTGATCCTTAAAGTCCTGACTCTTAACACATAGCACTTATGTTCTATGATTCTGAATATTTGTTGAATAAATGCATGAACAAATGAACAGACTAACAAATGAACTAAAGGCATAATTTAAATGAAGCATGAAAAGATTTAACTTTTCCTTCCTTTCTCCCCTTGGCCATCTTTTCTATATTTTTATTCCATCCTTCTCCTAGGCATTAGTTCTGAAAACCCTGACACCTAGTCATTAATTCTGAAAAAGGTAAGAATATTTTTTATTAATTATTAGCCCAGCAACTAAGACAGAACAACTGAATTGTGAAGGCAGCAAAGTAGTCCTGTACACACCAGCCCAGAAGAGGGTACTAGTTTGCCTCCCATTCTGGTACTGTCTACATCCAGCACATATAACAGAGGGCTTTCACTAGCAGTATTGGAGACGACCTTTAATGATACTTCTGTGCAAAATCTTATTAACTGTTGGGCTGTCACATCTGATACCAGCATATGCAATAGAACAGGAAAGGGCTCTTGTATCAAGAACACAACTGTTGCTGTCCTTGGGATGGAAGAGTCAGACCAAACCAACACTTTAGTGTATTCTGTCTCTAGGGCCCCAAGCCAACACACCACAGAGAACCACAGACACATCCAGGGAAAGATACTCAGGTAAGAAACAATTTTCTGGCACAATTCTGTAAGAAAGAAGTCATCTCTGGCTCTCTTGCCCTTCCTCTTTTCAACAAAATCAGCTTTAGAATTGTAGTTTAAGGTCCAGTTTAAGGTACACTAACCCAGAGGCCTGGGCTCTCTCTCCTTTAATATGCTGCCTTTAGGCAGTATTTTAGCAGGAAAGAGGCTGGACCTCCTCATGGCAACTGGCAACAGCTACTACCATTCTGCTCTTACAATTCAATGCTCTTACAATACCTGGATAACCTAGTTCTGTGGTAACAGCATTTTAGGAGAAGAACGGAAGGATACAGGTAGGATTTTATCATATCAGAGGGATGTAGCCATAGATTTTGGGCATTCCTGGTCACTTCTCCTTGTGAATCTGTGAGTTACTCCTATGCTACATGTGTTCTCCAAGGAAATCTTAATTGTTGGACTGTGCTCCTAAGCTGCTTAAGCACAGAGAACACCAAAGGGCTGGGTGGTGATAAGGCACAAGGTAGGAACAGCTGCATTTTTGCCAACACTTTCATGACTCCTTTCTTCTCTAAGCCAAGTCTTTGTCAGTGGCTGGAGGACCCTGATTATCAGTGATTAAAGGACTCCATCAGTAGCTGGAGAACCCTAACAGTGGTTAGAGGACCCTTTCATGAACAATAATAATCATAATATTTTGTTCCTTGGTATAGTTCCTTTCCCTCAGTTACTCATAGACTCCCCCACTTTCTTATCTTTTAAAGAAATGGACTACCATGAAGTCAGGCATTATATTTTACTTATCATTTTACAGGGTATCCCAAAAGTCTTAGTGTGACCTGAATTATTCGCTCAGTGCCCTACACATAAAAGATGCTCAATAAATGTCTGTTGAGTTAATGAATAAAGACAACAAACATTCCTACCTTCACTCTGAGATAGGTATAGATGAAATACAGTATGTATGAAGTACAATAAACCAACCAGAAATTTCTCCCAAGGGGCTTCCAATCAAATTCCAGTACTCCTCATGTCTGTAATAGACAGGTACTCCTAAGCTCCTTAGCTCTTTATTGTATATGACCAAACAAGAAGCTAGAAATTCCCTGATAGTACTGTTTCCAGGCCTCCACTTTGCCAAAAACACAACATGGGTTTCCATTGAATATATCTTTTTTTCCTTTCTTTAAAAAATTTTTTAATAAACTGAAATCTGCCTTCTCTACCTACCCCCACCAACTGAAAAAGAACAATAAAACCTTTGTAACAAATATATTACTTTCAGCTACAAAATTTGAATTGAGTATAGACTAGCTCTATAACTCTGCAAAACTGGACTACTTGCCACCATCCCCCAATCATGCCTCACCCCCATGACTTTACTCACACTGCTCATTAGCCCTAGAATTCCCTACTCTTATCCAGCCCTTTGTCAATTGCATTTCTACCAATACTTTGTTTTTTTTTCTTTTAATAGTATTTTATTTTTTTTCCAATTACATGTAAAGATAGTTTTCAACATTCATTTTTATAAGATTTTGAGTTCCAAATTTTTATCCTTCTCTCTCTTCCCTCCCCCTCCCCAAGATGGCAAACAATCTAATATAGGTTATATATGTGCAATCACGTTAAACATATTTCCACATCAGTCATGTTGTGAAAGAAAAAAAAAATAGAACAAAAGGGAAGAACTACAAAAGAAAAAAAAGTGAAAATTGCATGCTTCGATCTGCATTCAGACGCTATAGTTCTCTCTCTGGATGTATAGCATTTTCCATCATGAGTCTTTTGGAATTATCTTGGTCCCCCCATACTCTGGAGCCCCCTCCATGAAACCCCCCCCCCCCCCCCGCCACTATCCCCTGCATTTGGTAATAACCCTTAACCTCAAGGATATAAACCACAAAGCCCTCTTCTTGTTCTTCTCATCCACTCAATCAGTGAGTGAATAACTAAATATTAAGTACTTATTATGTGCCTAAGAGTTTAGCGGTTAGATATTCAACTTTAAAGAGAATGTTTGATATAGTCTATATTTACTAAGGGATCTAGCTTATTCAAACATTCAAATTATGATAAATTCTGGCCATACAAAGAAAGGAAGAATTAGTCCCTGCCCTCAAGGAGCTTACATTCGAATGGGGGAGATAACATGCAAATAACTTTATATGTACATGATATATACAAAATAGGTGGAAGGTAATCTCAGAGGGGAAGGTACGAGCATCTGGGAAGACCAGGTAAGGTTTCTTGCAGGAGGTGGGGTATGAGCCAAGTCTTGAAAGAATCCAGGGAAACTAAGGAGTGGATATGAGGCAGAAGATCATTCCAGGTATGGTCAGATAGCCAAAGCAAAGGTAGAAAGATGGGAGAAGAGGTGTGGTGTGGGAAGAACAGCAACTGGATCAGGAAGGCTGGATCATATGTACAGTGTGAGGAGGAGGGAGAATCAAGTATAAGAAGACTGCAGAGAAGGGGAGAGGTTATGAAATGTTATAAATGCTGAGAAGATAAGTTCATATTTGATCCTACAAGTAAGAGAGCCACTAGAATTTATTGAGCAGGGGCCTGAAATAGTTAGACTTGTGCTTTAGGAAATTCACTTTGGTAGTCAAATGGAGGATGGATCAAAATGGGGAGATCTTTGAGGTAGCTATTGCAGTAGTCCAGGTGAGTGGTGATAAGGGTCTGTACTAAGGCTGTGGCTAGGTGAGTGGTGAGGAGATGTATACAGGAGATACCGTGAAGGTAGAAATGACCAGATGTGTGGGGTGAGTGAAAGTGAGGAGTACAGGATGACACTGAGGTTTGGAGCCTAGGTGAATGGGAGCATGACGGATGGTGCCTTTGATGGTAAGAGTGAAGTTGGAAAGAATGGAAGGTTTTGGAGGAAATAGAAAGAGTTCTGTTTTGGATAGATTGAGTTTAAGATGACTCTCAGATATCAAGTTTGAAATATCCAATCGGCAATTGTTCATATGGGACTAGAGCTCAGAGGTGAGACAAGGGCTGGATACAGAGATCTAGGAATCATTTGCATAGAGATGATAATTAAACCCATGGGAATTCACTATATCCTATTTGGTACTATAGCTATTCACATATGCATCATACCCATCACTAGTCTGTAAGCTCCATGAAAGCAGGAAAATTGACTTATCTAAGACTTATCTTAACCTAGCACAGTTCCAGCATGTAACAGGTGTTTAATAAATATTTATGGAACTAAATTGATCCTAGAATTTTAGAATAGGTTGGGAACTTAAAAACAACCTACGTCTACCTCCCTCTTGATGAAAGGATTCCTCCTATAGTAGAGATGAGGTTTGACTGGTATTCATCCATCAGATCAACATTTTCAGTGCTGAGGAACCTCACCTGGAAGACCACCGCATGACTGGGTAGCCTTGGTTGTTAGACCCTTTTCTATTCCATTGAGCTAAAAGAAGTTTCCCTTTAACTGATGCTCATAGGATATTAGAAATAGAAGGGACAATAGAGCTCATCTAGTCCAAGCTCCTCATTTTATAGATAATTCATGTGGCTCTAATTCTACGTTCTAGGGATGAGTAGAACAAATAGAGTTCCTGTTTCACATGATAACTCTTCAAATATTTAAAGAGAGTTATTATATTCTCCCCCTCCCCACTCTATGTTTTCTCTTCTCCAGGCTAAACGTCTCCAGATCTTTTGAACATCCCTCAGATGATGGAGATTCCAGAACCTTCACTACCCTGGACATCCTTCTCTAGACACATTATAATCAGATAATGTTCTTCTTAAAATGTAGTACTCAGAACTGAACTTTTGGGACACCAGATTTGTTACAGATTGATTGGGACAGGCCACCTCCCTTGAGTTTGTTGTTTTTGCTGTTTAGTTGATTAATCATGTTCAATTCTTCATGACCCCATTTGAGATTTTATTGGCAAAGATACTAGAGTGGTTTGCCATTTTCTTCTCCAGATCATTTTACATATGAGGAACCTGAGGCAAACAGGGTTGAGTGATTTGCCCAGGGTCGCATAGTTAGTAAGTGTCTGAAGCCAGAATTGAACTTGGGTCCTCCTGGCTTCTGGCCCAGCCATCTAGGCATTGTGCCACCTCACTGCCCATGGTAGTAGTTAGCCCTTGGTAATTATCAGGGCCTTTCCATTCTCTGACAAAACTTCTGAGGCCAGAGGCCTCTCTAGCCAATAGGTCATAATTTTCTCCCAGGGTTAATCTTTCCCAGAGGACAGTGGAGATGCTGGCCAGGGAGTTCATAAAACCACAGACTGTTAGAATTTGACGGGATATTAGAGATCAACTCATTGAGGATGGTGTGACTTTCCAAAGCTCATATAACTATTAAGTGGCACATCAAGAACTGAAACCCAGGTCTTTTGACTCCTAAGTCCAGAATAAAAACATCCTGATTCCGCAGTCAGAGGGCCTGGGTTCACATTTGCCTCTAATGCTTACTACCTGTGTGACCTTTAGTAAGTCACTAAGGTCCCTGGGCCTCAGTATTATTATTATTAACAACAATAAAATAACTAGCATTTGTATATAGTTTAAGGTTTGCCAAGTGCTTTACAAATATAATTTCATTTTATCCTTACAACAACCCTGGGACATAGGTGCTGTTATTATCCCCATTTTACAGCTGAAGAAACTGAGGCAGACAGAGGGTTAAATAACTTGCCCAGGGTCACATAGCTAGGAAGTTTCTGAGGCTGGATTTGAACTTGGTATTCCTGACTCCAAGTTTTCTCCAGTTCTTATGATACAGGCCTCTACAACATGCAGCATGCAGGGCCAACTGTACCATCCCAAATCACATGATACAGAAGACCAAGTACAGCCTCAGTGTCTCAATACAATGTTCTGTTTTCACCCCTCACCCAAACCCCTCTTCTCCAGGACTCTGGCACACTCACCTGATGTCCAAGCCAGCACTCGGAGGAGGCGGCTTCCATTCACCAGGTTTGCTCCTATAGAGGAGGGGCAGAGCACCATTGTTGGCCTGGCAGAACTTCTCAAAGTCCTCAGCAAAGGATCTGGGCAGGATTACCACACTCGCCTGTTTAGGTCCTGTGGTTTTTTATTTCAAGAGCAGAACAAAGAAACATCCACATTCAATTGCTCGGTTAAGTCATCGTTCATAGCAAATCTCACAGAAGATTCTCTAAAAGCTATGACACAAACTATATGGGAAATTCACTGGTTCCAAATGTGATCAAATGAGTTTAAGAGTAGGATATTTAAAAAATAAAACTTCTTTGAGTAGAATAGAGAGGAGGACTGGAGCTAGGATCACACTGGTTAAAGGGAACTCCAGGGGAGGAAACTCCTATCAATGCAGACTAGATGGTTTCTGAGTTCCTTTCCAACTTTAGAGTGATGACCTTATGATATGGTCCTCTTTCCTTTATCACATGCTGCCTCCAGGGGCAGTCTACGCCATCCCAATGCATCTTCCGTGCAACTACAATTATTGTTGTTCAATTGTTTCAGTTATGTCTGACTCTTTATGACACTAGTTAGAGATTTCTTGGCAAACATACTGGATATAAGCAGGGGTTCTTCACCTGGAGTCCATGAACTTGTTTTAAAAAATTAGTAACTCTTCAATATCATTGATTTCTTTTGTAAGCCTGTGTGTTTTGTTTTATAAATTTTTTAAAAGTCTGAGAAGGGATCCATAGGCTTCACCAAACTGCCAAGGGGTCCGTGATACAAAAAGGGCTAAGAATCCCTTTCTTGAACTTCCTATTTGATAAAAACTTCTTGAGAAAACTGAAAAGCAGTCTGAGAAAAATTAGACTTGCACCAACACTTTGTAGCACATTCCATAATACATTCTAAATGGATAGGTGACCTTAATATTAAAGATTACACCGTAAAAATTAGAAGAGAAGCAGATCATATACATCTCATAGCTATGGGTAGGTAATATATCCTTAACCAAACAAGGGATAGAGGCAATTACAAAAGATAAAACAGGATAACTTTAATTACACAACACTGAAAAGATTCTGCGCAGACAAAATTAATGCACCTAAGATAAGGGAAGCAGGAAGCAGTTGAATGGGGAAAAAATCTTAGTAGCAAATTTCTCTGATAAGGGTTTGGTATATAAAGAATCAATATACAATGTGACTACTAATAAGAGAAATGCAAATCAAAACAACCCTAAGGTTTCACTTCATACCCTGAAAATTGTCAAAGATGACAAAAGATGAGAATAGTCAATGTTGGAGGGTTTATAGGAAGATAGGTATATTGGTGCATTGTTGGTGGAGCTATGAATCAGTACATTTTTTTTTTTTTGCTAGGCAATGGGGTTAAGTGACTTGCCCAGGGTCACATAGCTAGTAAGTGTTATGTGTCTGAGGCCAGATTCGAATTCAGGTCCTCCTGAATCCAGGGTCGGTGCTCTATCCACTGTGCCACCCAGCTGCCCCATGTACCACCATTTTGTAAAGCAATTTGGGATTTATGCAAATAAAGTTATTAAATTTCCATACCTCTGACCCAGAGATTCTATAACTGAGCTTATACCCTAAAGAGGACATTCATAAGACAAAAGTCCTTCTTGTGCTTTACTACCATAAGCCTTCAAGTACCCAGGGTCAACTTCAGACCATAATGAGGCATCCAGGAGGAAATGATGATAATGATGATGATGATGATAGCAAGCATTTATATAGTTGTAATGGGTTGGCATGTGGGTGTTGCTTTGTTTTTTGCCCATGTATACTATGTGTGCCCACATGGGTCTGTCTAGATGTGGCTCACAGAGAGACAAAAAAA
>NW_020954571.1:25333168-25340412 GCF_900497805.2 Vombatus ursinus | reverse complement strand
GCAGAAAAATGCAACAGAGATTAATCTGGACTTGGCTGTCTGGTCCTGTTTACTCTTTTCCTGGAAAAGCAGAATATAGGGACCAGGTTTCTATGCTACCCCACCCCTTCTTCTTCTTACCACGGGAACTGAGACCTTGGTTCAGAGGATTTAGATCTAGAAGGGACTTTAGAGATCACCCTATCCAAACTCTTCATTTTATACTGGAGGTTACTTGGGCAGAAAAAGGTGAAATTCCTCCATTCACAGTCCCAAAGGTTAGAGGGCATGATCTGGGGGAGGTGACAGAGAAAGAGCAGCCAGATGAGCAGGAGAAATACCAGAAGAGGGTCATGTCCAGAAAACCTAGAGGGAAGAGAGTGTCAAGGAGGAGAAAGTGATCAACAGTGTCAAAGGCTGCAGAGAGGTCAAGGAGAAGGGGGATTGAGAACAGGCCAGCTAACTGTCTGTCAGAGATGCTCCAGGAGGGTTTCCTGTAGGGTGTGGGAGTTTGGATTGGGTGATCCCTAAGGTGCCTTCTCACTTCAGTCAGTCATGGGAAGAATGATGGAGCTAGACACAGGCCCTGATCCCAGCGCCAAGCCTTCCCTGACAGCATCATCCTGTCAGTCATTTCCTTTCTCTGCACCTCACTTTCCTCCTCCCTAAAATGGATACAGTAATTCTGGCATTATTTGCCTCCCATGGTGGTTGTGAGGGAAGTGTTTTGCAAACCACAAGACTATAGTCATGTAGGTTCTTCTTATGTTATTTACAAATACCAGCCTGGTCTGGATAGAATACATACTCTTCCCTGGATATGATTTGTAGAAGACCTAAGTATAGCCTAGAGGCAATGTGATTTTTTTTCAGTTGATGCTTATACATATGCATAAAACACATGTAAGTATGAGTACATATGTATAACATAAATATTTATTATACCATACACATGTACACATAATACATATGCATGTATGTGTAAGTATAAACAAATAAATGCGTATATAAAACATGTATATATGTACACAATACATGCTTATGTGTATATAACACACTGCATCTGTAATACATGTGTGAATGTATATATAATACATGTATATTACATGTATGTGTGGTTTGTGTGTCTCTCTGTATGTACACATATATTCCTTTCAAAGAAACCTCATTTTGTGGATCAGCCTATGTTCAAAGGAGGCTTGCATTCAAACCAACATAATACCAATTCTGTTCTAGAAACTGTGAGGGTTCCTTAATAAGTATAAAAGCTGCATCTCTGTGAGAAAAAAAATAAAAATAAACATAAATAGCATTTATATAGTGCTTTAAGATTTGCAAAGCTTTTTGTAAATATTTCCTTCTCCCTACCCCCAATAGTCCTGAGAGGTAGGTACTATTATTATGTCCATTTGACAAATGAGAAAAGTAATTCTGAGAAAAGTTACATGCCTTATCCAGGGTTGCACAGTTAGCAAGTGTCTGAGGCAGACTGGCCTTCAGTCTTCCAGACTCCACATCTAGCTCTCTACACACTGCACCACCAGCTGCCCCAACAATACAAGACAATATGTAATCAGGATATAAATTGGTCTAGACAAGAAAAACCACAAGCTGACAGGAAGGAGAGACCAATATTGGCTAAAATGATTAAGGATAGACCCGAGGAAGAGGCAGAAACTGAGAAAGTCCTTGAAGGATAGGAGAAATGTGGACTGGCAGATAGGAAGGAGAAGCGAGCAGTAATATTCTGTGGAGCAATAATATACTGTGTAAGGGTGGATGGCCCATCGATACTTTAACTTTATGAGCTTTTATTTGTGCAAGCATGTATATCACTATAGAATCACAGACTCTTTAGCTAGAAGGGACTCTCCCTCCAAGACCAGTTGGTACCTGCGTAAGAATCTCCTTTTCAACATCCCTGAAAAGTACTCATCCAGCCTCTTCACAGCGACCTCCATTCTACCCTTGGATAGATTCAATTGTTAGGAAATGTTTCCTTAAGACTCACATCTACCTCCTTGTAACTTCCACCCACTGGGAACAAAGCAGAACAGCTTAATCCCTCTCCCACATGACTGCCCTTCAAATACCCTGAGACAGATGGCATGTGCCCTCAGAGCCTTCTCTTCTCTCTGCTAAACAGCCTTGCTTCCTTTACCAGCCCCTCATTGTGCCTGGTGGTGGCCCATTTGCCACTCTAGTCATCATAGAGGATTCGTCTGCAGGGCCAGAGTGGGGATTGGCATGGAGTGGATTAAATGACCTTTGAGCTCTCGTCTAACTATGAGATTCTAGGACCCTGGCTCAACAGCCCTACCCTGTGCTGACACCTGTGATCTGGGCACAGCAGCTGATTATCCACGACATAGCAGGATAAACAGATGTGTCATGAATGGTCTTCAGTAATTCTTTTTCCATACATATGCCCGCACCCATGCACATGCCCATAACATGGGGAAAAGTGATTTCTGTTTCTTGGTTATTCAGGACCAATTTGGAATAGAGTAAGAGTTCTCTGAGGTTTACAAAGAACTTTTCTTACAAAAACCCTTTGAAGCACATAGTGCAAATAGTACTTTACAGAGGGGGAAACTGAGACTCAGAGCCATGAAGAGATTTGCTTGGGATCACATGGGTTGTAAGTGGCAAAGAAGGATAAACCTAGGCCTCTAGGGACCTTACTCTACCACTCTAGGGATATACTGTAAGGATCTACTTTACCACAATATTTCTCCAGGATAGCAGGGTGTCCTTGGAACTGTATTTCATCTTGAGTCAGATTTCCCTGACACTCGCTGTTATAATATGCACCTCTCTTGTTTGCAAGGGACACAGAATGATGAGTCTGGTGCTGCTCATGATTTCTCTTTCTAGACCCAAAGATCTAGGAGATGCCTAATTAGGAATGATTTTAGCATTGTCTAACGTACACCAGGGAGCCCCGGGGAGCTAGGCATGTACCGACAGGGCAGCAAGCCTCCCATTAATGCTAATGGAAGTCCGGCTG
This sequence comes from Vombatus ursinus, assembly GCF_900497805.2. Taxonomy (NCBI): domain Eukaryota; kingdom Metazoa; phylum Chordata; class Mammalia; order Diprotodontia; family Vombatidae; genus Vombatus; species Vombatus ursinus. The sequence continues at coordinate 25,337,423 of NW_020954571.1, read as the reverse complement.
CTCAGTCTAAGGCGCCCTGCTGAAAAGAGCCCTCAGGATGCCCATCCACAAACATGACCTTTCCTCGTGTAAAATACGAGATTTCAAAATCAATCTGGGCCGACGGGGCCTTCAGAATCCCCACCACACAAAGAGCTCTCTCCGTAGCCCACGTGTCCCAGGAAAGGCAAGCTGATCAATAGAGTAGCCTGGGGATCCAAGTTCAGGCTATTTTAACATATTTCATAAGCCAGGAGCTTCAGCACAGACAACTTTCTTCTTCTGAGGCTCCAGAGTCAATTTGCAAGGAGAGCCCCCTTCCCCATGGGCCTAGGATACGAAAGGTGATCACAAATTGGGCCTGTCCTTCAAGGCTTGGCTCAAATTTCATTTCTTCCAGGAAACCTTGCTAAGCTACTCTAGCCCTTCATCCCCACCCACCACCACTTTCTCAACTCTGCTAGCAATCTCTAGCACTGATGTTTAAAATTATCCACATAATATTTGTATCATATTTAATTGTTCCATGGTTGCTAGTCTTATTGACCCAGATAGAGTAAATCATAGAATTATAGAGTTTAGAGCTGGGAATGATCTTAGAGAACATCTATTCTAACCCTTTCATTTTACACATGTGGAAACTGAGGCATAGAGGGGTAGTGACTTGTCCAAGTTCATAGAGAGAAAATGTTGCAGAGCCACAATTTGAACCCAGATTCTCTGACTCCAAGCCCAGCACTCTTTCCACCACACCATGTTGAAGAGCTGGCATTTGAACCCAGGTCCTCAGATTACAAATATAGGGCTCTTTTCACTGAGTTCTTTTAAGTAAGGCACAATGCAACGTGGCAGAGTGGAAAGAACACTTGTCTTGTGGTTAGAAAACCTGGGCTTGAGTCCTTATTCCAACACCTACTACCTGAGTCACCTTGAGCAAATTACTTCATCTCTGAGACTCGGCTTCCTTACCTATAAAATGAGAATATTCACACCCTAACTCATCTCACAGGATTGTTGTGAGCCAGATACTTTGGATGTTCAAATATTCAAGTGGATCTATCTTCTCATTCATATGGATGTCCCTTCTAATGATGCAGATACCAATACATCAATGCCTGGCCATTCTGTGAGACTCTTGTCCTGTACCTCCCATAAGTTTACAACAAAGAGTCCACCCAGTGTGCTGGTGGCCATCCCAGATTTCTCTCAGCACCAAGAACGTCCATCATCTATCTCTCCATCTCACTGTGCGGCCAATCAATTTTCTCTTTTGGTCCCCTGTGTGTCTTTGGTGACATTCTTTACTCCAGTTCTTTCCCATAGTGCTTTCACAGTGTGTTATCTGCTGAACCCTATCCCCACCCACCAAGGGGCTCTCCAAGGCTCTGTGAGTGGTACTCATTGTAATTCTTCAGAGACCATTGTGTTCCATGAATTATAGTCATACATCAACATTGGTAGATATTGGTCTGAAAAACAGATGGGATTCTCTTTCAGAGAGAAATTTGAAGTCATTAAGGGCTTTGCAGTTTCCAAAAGGCAGTCCACCCACTCTCCTCTCCCTTTCATTTTAACTCTAGGCCCAACAAAATGTCCATTTCCAGGGTCTGTCAATCTTAATGTTCTATAGAAATGTAATGTAAACTAGTGTTATTGCTTCTCTATATCCCCTACAGCTCAAAGCACAGGGATGAGCACACAGTAGGTACTCAATAATCCTGTACTTACTGAATTAAATTGAATTTCCAACAGGCCAAGAGAAGGGAACATGAATCAGAGTCACTTAAACTCTCCATGTGAGGTCCTAAGGATCCAAAAGCCTTTATTAATTGGCTAACTGCATGTAACTCCATGCTTGAAACTGTGTGAGGAGATTTTTAAAGTCTTATCGTTCATATAGAAAGATGGAACTGCTGGTGTATCATCAACAGAGAAGAGGCCTAGAGCCAGGGGTGTGCTGGAGCTGGCTTGGACCAGTTCCTGAGAGCCAAATATTAAGTTTTCAGTGTCAGTATTCACACCTTTGAAATCAGTGAACACTGCAAATGAGGGTTTGATGTATTGTTTTACTGATTGTCTAGATACAAGAGAGTAATGGATAAAATGTTAATAACAGATTAATCTTAAAAATGTGTTGCATACATTTTTTCAGCAATCTGGTTGTTTAACATTTGCCAGCATACGCCTGAGTAGCAATGGTAACTGATTGGATACATTGGGTAAATGAGAGTGAAGTCAAGGACTGCAATGAAGTTATGAACATGGGTGATGAAAGGATGATGGTGTCCTCCATAGAAACAAGTTCAGAAGAAGAATGGCTTTGGAAGGGAAGATCACAAGTTCTGTTTCGGAATGTTGAGTTTGAGATGTCTATAGGGCATCCAGTTGGAAATGTCCAATAGGCAGCTGGTGATACTGGAAAGAAGCTCAGGAGCAAGATTGAGGCTGTATCTATGGATCTGGAAGTCATTTGCATAGAAAGATCGTGTTGTTTGTTGTTGTTGAGTCATTTCACTCAGGTCCAACTCTTCATAATCCCATATTGGGATTTTCTTGGCAAAGATACTGGAGTGGTTTGCCATTTCCTTCTCCAGCTCATTTTACAGATAAGGAAACTGAGGCAAACAGAGTTAAGTGAATCGCTCAAGGTCACATAGCTAGAAAGTGTCTAAGGCTAGATTTGAACTCATGGAGATGAGTCTTCCTGGTTCCAAGCCCAGTGCTCAATCTGCTGCACCACCTAGCTGCTCAGAAAGATCATAAGATGATAATTAAACCCAGGGGAGCTAATGAGGTCACTGAGAGTGACACATAGGAAGAGAAAAGGGCCTGAGAACAGAGTCTTAGTGTACAATCTCACTTTTGGGACATTCGTTATGAGCATGGTGACCCAGCAAAAAAGACTAAGATGGAGCATAGGACAGTTTGTAGGAGAACCCAGACTCATGAGCAGTGTCATGAAAAGCCAGGGACCAATCAACAAGCATTTAGTAAGTGCCTACTTTGTACCAGGCCCTGGGACACAAGTACAAAGAATGGAAATAATTCCTACTCACAAGGGGCTTATATTCTAATGGGGTAGGCAACAAGTTCATATAGAAGTATGTGCAGCATAAGTATAATGTAAATAAATGCAAAGTCATTAAATGCTAGGTAGTTCAGGAAGGAGATCATTAGAAGTTGTGAGAACTAAGAAATGTTTCAGGCAGAAGATGGTGGTTGTGCTGAATCTTAAAGGAAGAGGGGAACCCTATGAAGTGGGGGTAAGTAGGGAGTGAATCCTAGTCACGTGGGATGGCCAATGCAAAGGCAGAAATGGGGGATGAAGTGTCATGTACGAGGAAGAGAAAAAGGGCCAGTTTGGCTGGATGACAGAGAGTGCAATGGGGGAACAATGTCCAATGAGAATGGAAAGATGGGTTGGGGCCAGGCTGTGAAGGACCTTAAAAGCCAAAAAGAGTTTATATTTTGTCCTAGAGGCAACAGGAAAGCATAGGAGTTGATCAAGTCAGTAAGTCCAGCGCTCAGATCTGCACTTAAGGAGAAGGGATAGTATCCAGGAGGAGAAGGTGATCAACAGCATCAAAGACCGCTCAGAAGTCAAAAACGATGAGGATGGAGAAAAGGCCACCAGATTTGACGACTAAAACACTATTGGTAACTTTGGAGAGAGTGGTTTCCATTGACTGATGAGGTTCAAAGTCAAAATGAGGTTTGAAGTCAGGGACCAGGAGAATGAGTAGAAAGGGAATGGAGGTAATGAATATAGACAGCTTTTTCCAGGAGTTGGCTATAAAAGAGAAGAAATAAAAAATAATAACTTGAGTAGAGTCTAGTGAGGACATTTTGAGAGCAGGAGAAAACTGGGAATGTTAGTAGGTAACAGAGAAGGAACCAGTAGACAAGTGGAAACTGAATATTTAGAGAGAAGGGAAATGATTATAGGGGTGATCTCCAGAAGCTGGGATGAGAGAAGATTAAGGGCCCAAGAAGATTGGCCTCACTGAGAACAGACATCTATCTGTCAGAGGCTGGAATAAAGAAGGAAAGAATGGGGGCTGATGTCAAAGGGTTTGGAAGTATAGGGTAGGTTAGAAGGAGCTCATAGCATATGGATTCTATTTTCTTAGGAAAGAATGAGTCGAGATCTGTTGATGAGACGGAGTAAAAGGGTGGTATGAAAGTCCTGAGGAGAGGAGAGGTTTGGAATAACCAATGTAACTGTTTTGATCTGGGAGTTATCTGCATAGAGGTAATAATTTAACTGTGGGAGAGT
>NW_020954571.1:25319018-25333150 GCF_900497805.2 Vombatus ursinus | reverse complement strand
GAGAGAGAGAGAGAGAGAGAGAGAGAGAGAGAGAGAGAGAGAGAGAAAAAGAGAGAGAGAACTGAGGGCCCAGGACAGATGCTTAGGATAACAATAGCTGCCTGCCCTACATAATTCCTGGCACTGCTGGCAGGATCCAGTGAGAACAGCATATTGTTATAGTGGAAAGAGCTCTGAATTTGAATTCAGAGGAGTTGGATTAAACCTCTGATTCTGTTATACACCAACTTTTTTAAGCTGACCACTACCCCACCCTCTTTGGCCTCAGTTTCCACTTCTATAAAATGAAAGAATTTGATCAGATGATCAGCTATCCTTAAATCCTTTAAGATGCTGTGTTTGAAGGGCTATGGGAATGTGCTCAGCACTGTGCCCATGGGTACAGTGCACATGGCTGCAGTAATGCCAGCCATTCAGAACATGTTGGATCTGGGGGAAGGCCTTGCTTTATTTCTTTCCTGCCCTGGTCACAGGGGCCAGTGCTAATCTGCCCAGCATGAATCCACATGAATAGACAAAGTCACACATTTAACCTCTCAGAAGTATCATGCCTGTGCCAAATAATAATTACATCTTACATCTGCGACTCCCTTTTATCTTTTTCCAAACAACTTTTAGATTTGTTATTTCATATGATCCTCACAATAACCCTGTGAAGGCTGAAGAGAGGGCAGGTTTTGTCTCCATTTGACAGAAGAGGAAACTGAGGCACCAGTAATCCCTCACATGAGTTCACACAATGACAGAACCATTACTTAATATCTTAGTCTTCAGTCTCCTAATCTATGCTCTGACTTGTGTGTCTACCTTGTGGCTGGATTGGCTTTTTAATTTATCTCCTCAGTCACCACTGAACTCCAATTAAGCCAGTCAGACCCAGTCCTCCAGGACTCCTGAGGCTCTGATCTATGGCAAAGTCCAGCCCAGCCACACCGTCAGGCCCACTTTTGTGCACTGGGGTCTCTTCAGACTCAGGCAGCTCCCCATCCTTCATGGCATCTGGTCTCCCCTTGCTCTGAAACCGCTGCAGCATCTGCCTCCTAATGGAAAGTCTGTCAGTGGGGAGGCTGGAGTCCCAGGCTGGGACTAGGTGAAAGACTGGCATGTGCGTACGTGTGTGCACGTGTGCAAACTGCAGGCCCTTGCCCTGCCTCTGGTCCCCACGGCCCCTGGGGTAGCCGGTGCCAGGTGCCACAGGGACAGAGCCCAGCTGCATATCAAATGGGCCCAAGCTACTGAGACGGCGGGAGCAGATGGAGGGTCCCTCCACGGACACTCCTTGAGAGAAGGCTCACAGTGCTCTTGAGTAAGAGTCAAAGAGACAGGCAGTACAGAGAGAAGGGCACCAGCCCTGCTGTGGGCCATGGTGAAGGGAGTCCCCATCAGTCAGGGGACTACCACATGCCAGGCAGTCAGCTCCAAGAAAGGGCCTCTTGTCCTGCAATACACCCATGTATGCACACACACACACACGCACACACACACACACACACGCACATGCACACACAGTTACACACATCCTTTCAAAGACACAAGAAGTCAGGAACAAAGCCAGCACATACATCACCCCCTCTACATATCCACAAAGTGCATTATGCATTATACCCTTGCTTGTGAGTACCTGCATATACACTCTCATACCACGTATGCAGGCATCAAAGCCCCTAGTGCCCCACACATTCATACACAAAAACACTCCTGCCCCCTCCCCTTCAAAAATACATACCCCTATCTCCTGAGGGGGTGAGGTCAAGGAAGGAGAGGGTCTTGCCCAATCCCATACATCTCCATCGTACGGCAGGCACAAATGCTGGGATTGGGGAACAGCTTGCTGGGTATACTGGGAGTGAGGAGAGGAATGATGGGAAATTCCCTTTCTTCCTGGGTCTGGGCCTTTGAGGACTAGCTTGTTGGGTTTCTCCTTCCTTAATAATCCATCAATCACTCTGGAGGCCCCAAAATATCTGGGAGGAAAAGACTGAGACTCTTTTTCTTTTGAGGTGGGGAGGAGAGGGGAGAGATATTGCTGAAATTTGCTCTCTCTCTTTTTTTTCCTTGGCTTAGCTCTCCAAAGCGGCCGCTCGAGCTGGGCTGGCACAGGGGGTGCAGCAGCAGTGCTGAGCAGCAGGCCCCAGCTGAGATGGAAACAGCCCAGCCCCCTTCTGGCACTCAGTGCCCCAGATGTCTTGAGCGCAACACATCGGGAGGTTAATGACAGACGCGGCTGCTGTGACCTGGGGGGCAGGGGAGTGGAGAGTGATGGGGGAGCAGCAACGAGGATGGAGAAGAGAAGATGGAAAGGAAAATGACCACCCTGGGACTGATTTGGGGTGTGGAAAGGCGCCACAGTTTACACAGGGGGAGAGAGGGGGGACTGTCTGCAGATTGGCTAATAACAAAAGGTAGGAAAGGAAGATACCCATTGTTACCAGAAACCCAGCAGAGCCTCCGATCCTGACATCAGTGGGCCCAAAGCCCAAGGCCTAGGAATCCCCATGGAAGGGAATGAGGGCTTGTCAAAAGAGATTCATCATATTTTTCCTGGGCCATGAATATCCTCTCTCCTGCAAAGACCAGGCCTGCCTCTTCTCCATGCTAGATTTTCCCCAGCTGGGGCTGGCCACCACCAGGACCAGAGGCATCTGGTATCACCTGCGGGGCTGTTCATAGGATTTAGACCTAGAAGGAACCTTGGAGATGTTCCAGGTCAACCTCTTTGACTTACAGATGAGGAAATTGAGGCCCAGAGAAGGGACCTGATTTGCCCAAGATCATACAAGCAGTAAGAAACAAAGACAGAATTTGAATTCAGCTCTCCTGACTCTAGTACTACTTTTCTCCCCATCCTTTTGGTTACATTCTTTCTTGAAAACTCACATCTTTCCCAGAAAAGAATTATGCCAATTTTTCACACTATAACTACCCTCAGATAGAAACAAAATAAAAAACCATACCTAGTTCTGAATTTAAACCCACCACAATGAGCTCAGGGATATTTCATCTACCAGATAGGAAGGTTCCTATTAAAACTGGCAAAGGTATGTGTGTGGTGGTGGTAGATTCTAGTTCAAGGTTGGTAAGATGACCTGAACAAAAACATAAGGAACTGGACAAAGCAACAGGACTTGGGGTGGGGGCGGGAGGATGAGGAGAGGCCAATGGGGATGAAGTGCAAGGATCTGCATAGGAATAAGGGAAGAGAAGGTAATAAGTAGGCATTTATATAGCACCTACTATGTGCCAGGCACTGTGCTAAGTGCTTTTTACAAATGGTATCTCATTCCTGCAAGGTAGGTGCTATTATTATCTCCACTTTACAGTTGAGGAAGCTGAGGCAAACAGAGATTAAGTGACCTGCCCATGCTCACATACCAAGTGTCCGAGGTCACATTCGAACTCAAGTTTTCCTGACTTGAGGATCAGCATTCTCTCCAATGTGCTACTGACTGTCTCTAAGATTAGGAGAGTGGTAGAAGCTGAGGAAGGAAAGATATACTGAGCCCCAACTAAGAGCAGGCCTTGTCTGTCCTTCCTCTTTTCTGGCCTGCTTGGTCAGGGTCATGCAAAAGGTGTGAGTGGTATAGAATATCTCATCTGATGGCTGGATCCCCCAGAGAAGGTGCTCATTGTCATGAGTTTAAATTTGTTCAGGCAGAAGCAGTTCACGTTCATTCCCCCAGACCTATGCCCATCTCTCTCCTGGTTCACCTGCATACTTATATTGCTATCTTTGTAGCATTGATTTGGTCAAATGTAGCTCTCCTTTCCCTGAACTGATTCTGCCTTATTTCTGGGTCTGTTTTGGGATCCTTGAGAGGGGTTCATTCACTTCCTATAAATATTGAAGCCTTCAGCATTCATTCTATCTAGTTAAATAAAATGTGTCCTATACTCAATTTCTTGTTATCCTGAGTGCTCAAATAGGAGATGGGTGCCTTTTTTCACTTTTTGTGATGACCTAGACAAGAGCCAAATTCTGATGATCCCAGGGCAAATCCTAGGTAGGAGCAAAACTATACAAATTCTTGTGTTCCTAGGGGAAACCTAGGTGGAGTCATGAGTCAAACAAAGAATTATTGAGAAGGTTCCCAAAGTAAAACTGGGTCTGATGAATCCAGGGCTTCAGTGATAGGTTACTAATTGCATTGGGATATTTATCTTCTCCAGCCAGGGCGCTCTGGCCTGAGTGGCAACATATCTAGAAAACAAAATGAAAAATCATAAGGGCTTGGGAAATATTAAAAAAAAGAATAGGAAGTAGACCATAGAATCAGCCAAAAGGGACCATAAGAATAATCTAGAATAACTCTCTTTTTTTATTATATATGAGGAAATTGAGGCCCAGAGAAGGTAAGTGACCTGACTGAAGTCACAGATAATGAATAGCAGAGACTGAATTTGAACTCAGGTCTTCTGACTCCAGATCAGATATTCTTTGACTATATTATGCTGCCTCTATACTGGTAACTAGATAGGAATGGATGAATTATTGGCCTACCGACTCACCTGGAGGCAAGGATATGGGGTCCCCTGAGCCAGTTTCCTAAGCTCACACCACCCCTGAGTCATCAGGTTTTTAGACCTGAAGGCTGAGTCTCTAAAAACCACAACCCCCAGCACCCTGGTACTGGAGACCTCTTGAAGGGCAAAGGTCAATGGCTTTCCATAGCTGAGTATTATCTATGTGACCTTGGTCAAGTTACTTAACCTCGGTTTCCTTATTTGTAAAATGAGGGGGTTTGGGGCAGCTAGGTGGTGCAGTGGATAGAGCACCGGCCCTGAATTCAGGAGGACCTGAGTTCAAATCTGGCCTCAGACCAAACACTTGACACTAGCTGTGTGACCCTGGGCAAGTCACTTAACCCCAATTGCCTCATCAAAAAAAATAAATAAATAAAAAATAAAATGAGGGGGTTAGATTAAATGATCCCAGAGGACCCTTCAAGCAAGCTCTAAATCCTATGACAAACAGTGCAGTAGTGGGTGAGAAATGGGAGAGATTCTATCCACCCTAATGGTAATACTCCCCACCCCACCCCCAATTCACCACTCCCCTAGGGCTGGAGTTGGTGGGTGAAGACTGTGGGTGAGAAGCTTCTTTCTTGACATTAAAGCATCCAGTCTCCTCAGTTCACAGTGACCCCAAACAAGGAACCTGGTTAGTTCCATTTAGGCACACAGCACCTCCAATTAACACCCCCAGCTCAACTGCACTCAAGGTGTTCTGGTCACCATGACCTGCAGGAGAGAAATGTTACTCTGCCCAGAAGTCTAGGAAGAACCCACATTTGCAGCTAGTCTGATTCCAGGCAGTAAGAGCCAGCACAACAGAGTACTGAAGGCAAACACAGAGGCTGGCTGTTATCATCTCAAAGCAAAATGGTAACTCTTCCACTGGCAGGAAGATCAGGAGGGTCCCAGGAATGGAGCCCAGAAGCCTAAGGGGCAGTCTTCCTAGCCTCAGCTGGGGCCACCTCATCTCTCTCCTCCCTCCCACCCTAATCTCACCGTAGGTGCTCTGGAAAGGAGGAATTCAGAGGCACGTCAAAGGCTCCCCAAGAGAAAATAGGAAAGCTCTAGGCTACCCAGAAAACAAGACGGCACACCCAGTGGTCAGGGACTTGTCATGGAAGTCTTTGCAATCCCAAAGCACTTATAGACATATAGGATCAAAGACTGGAAGGAATGTTAAAGGTCATGGAATCCAACTCCCTCATTTTACAGATGGGCAAAGTGAACCCTGGAGACATAAAGGGTCTCACCCTGGGTCACATATCTGGCAAGGGTCTGAGGCAGGATTTAAACCCAGGCCTTCCTGATGCTAACTCCAGTGCTCTCTCCACTACAGCACCACCTCTTTTATGTTCCCAGGCAGTCTACCATCCAAGTTTTAACTAAGCTTAAACCTTCCTAGCTTCTCAGATCAGGCAAGCATTGGTCAAACAGTCAATAAATATTTATTAAGCACCAACCCCAAGCACTGCTAAGCTCTAGAGAGGAAAAGATAAGCAAAAGACAGTCCCTGCCCTCAAGGAGCTTATATTTCTAATGGGCTCATAGCCCTTAAGCCTCAATTTCCTGGGCTCATTTATCTGAAATTGATATTATGGCAGACCATAAGAAAGTAAGGTAATAGCAAAGGGTAGGGTCAACAAAGCAATCCCTAAGATCTTCAATGGAAAGAATTAGGTCTTTGGGGTCAGAAGACTCTGTGATTGAATCCTCCTCCTGCCAGCTATTACCTATTTGACCTCAGGCAAGTCACTTAGCTGCTCTGGGCCTCAGTTTCCTCATCTATAAAATAAGGGAGTTGGATTAGATCAGTGGTGTCAAACTCAAATAAAAATGGGGACCACTAATCCATAGACAGGGACCCCCCAGTAGCTGCATATTGACCTAGTTTTAAAATAGAATGTTATCTATGTTTTATTATATTTTTATTTTGTTTAATATTTCCCAATCACATTTTAACCTGCTAGCTGCCCTTGGGGGTGGGCCATCTGTTTGCCACCTCCAACTAGATAGCTCATAATCTATGACCTCTGATCCCAGGCTTGGTCTAATTTCCTACCACCTTTTCAGTCTAGATCTGGACGGTGAATGATTGCTGCAAATTCAGGACAATGTCTCTAAACCCTGCAAGATTCTGAGGCAAAAGAGAAAGAGCCCATCAGAGTTATTAAATCACATCAGCACAGACATATTAGAAAGCAGAACCAGATATGTTAGAAAGACCTTCAACAACAAACTTTATAAGAAATACAGTTGGCTACATGGCTAAGTTCTACTTAGTGGAGGTAGCTACCTGAGGCTGGGAGACATTAAGTGACTAGTTCATGGTCATATAGCTAAGGGTCAGAGATGGGACTGAAAGTAAAGTCTTCCTGACTCCAAATTGAGCACACCACCCTGCTTCTCAACAGTGTGATGGATAGACCAAGATGCTAATAAGATCTTGGGCTGCATTGAGAGGCAGAATGTCCAGGCCTAGATGCAATAGTTCTGCTGCACTCTGTCCTCAGCAGACTAACATTTGTAATAGTGTATTCTGTTTTGGGTGCCATATTTAGAATGAACATCGATAAGAGGGTGTCCAAGACAGGGCAACCAGGATGGTAAAGGGTCTTGAGATTTGGGCACATGAGGATCAGTTAAAGGAACTGAGGATGTTTAGCCTGAAAAAGAGAATTAGTGGGAGACATGATAGCTTTCTTCAAGTATTTTGAAGACGCATCATGTGGAAGATGATAGGTAGGTGTTGTGCTAGTCCCAGGAGAGCAGAACCAGGAGCACTGGATGGAAGTTGAAAAGAGGAAGATTTTGACTCCGAGTAAAGAAAGTCTTCTAACAATGAGAGCTGTCCAAAAGTGGAAGGGGCTGACCCAGGAGCTAGTAGCTTCCCCTTTTGACTACTGGTTGAGTAGGACAAAGCAGAGAAAAGCAGAAATGAAATAACTCAAAAGAAACACAAGATGCACAAATTTAGAGAATCACCCCCAAATGTTCACATGGACTTTGTGCCTGACCTGTGGTAGAGCCTTCCAAGTTCATATTGGTCTGATCAGCCACGGACACACTAAAACTCGACTCTAATATAGTGACGTCATTCTGGTCCTCTTCGAGAACGAAGGACAACAACCAACTGGTCAAGCAGATTGTACAGATTCTTGTTCAGGTACAGGTTGGACCAAGTCACCTCTGAGGTCCCTCCTCAAACCCATGATTCTTGCCAATGAAGCTAAAAGTTGGAAACAGCATGGAGTAACAGGAAAAGAGCTCCAGATCTGGAGTCAGAAGACCTGGATTTGAATCCTGCCTTCAGTAATTTATCAGCCCTGTATTGCTATTCGGTCATTTCAGCCATGACTGAACTCTTTGGGACCCAATTTGGGGTATTCTTGGCAAAGGAGTGCTTTGTCATTTCCTTCTCTGGCTCATTTTACAAATAAGGAAACCAAGCCAAACAGGGTGAAGTGACTTGTCCAGGGTCACACAGCTAGTGTCTGAAGTTGGATTTGAACTCAGGTCTTCCTGACTCTAGGCCTGGAATGTTCTCCATTGCGCCACCTAGCTGCCCATATATTGACTCACTTTACCTCTGTGGCCTCAGTTTCCTCACGTACAAAACAAGGGAGTTGGACTATGAGCTCTGTCCCTATAGCTCTCAAGTTCTACAGCTCAAGATGCGGGTAAATGAATTTGGAGTCAGAGGACCTGGGTTCAAATCCCTACCTTGCCATTTACTACCTATGTGACCTTATATAAATCATTTAACCTCTCTAAGTTCCATTTCCTTATGATGAGGTTGGATTCTAAGTTCCCTTCCCATTTTAGAGCTATCAGATTTTTAGAGCTATGAGTCAAAAAGCTGGAGAAAGCTAAGAGAAGCCTTCGTCGAAGGAGGGTAATTGTCGTGCCCAGTTATTTCCTTATGGTCTCCATTCTGGTCCTTTTGAAAGTCAGACTCAGCCAGAGCAGCTTCTTTGGGACCACTCAATCAACATGGACAAGACTGAATAAAATAAGATGACTGGATTTTTATCTATCACACCAGAACTTTCCATTCACATTGGCATCATCATCTTCCATATAGTCCTCTTGGGAGATGGCACGCTTATTCCAACAATGCAGCCACTGTTCCCAATGTGAATGGAAATTCTCTTTCAGAATCACCTTCAGAGCCAATTTTGGAGTCACACAAGGAAGCAAGTCTTATCACTGTAAAGTCATATATTATATTTATCCAGTCCCTTCTATGTGTATACCCCAACCCCACCCCCATTCCACAGTATGCACTATGAAAATCCTAGTTCTGGCCCCAGAGGGGTTCACAGTCTAGTAGGGGTGGGGGTGTAGGTGGGGACAAGAGCAAATAACATAAAACAATCAGAAGATCCTTAAGAAAGGGCTCTTCCATCTGGTACAGACTGTATTCCCTTCATCTATGCAGATGAAAATTCATTATCTTATAGCCTCAGACAGTTGCTTGCTTGGGACTCAGAGTTTAAGTGACTTGCCAGTGGTCATAAAGTAAGGATGCATAGAGAAAGGAATCAGGTTTATCAAGGAAGGCATCATGGAGAAAGCAAAACGTGAACCAAGCCTTGAAGCACAGATATGATATAGGGAAGAACAGGGGAGTGGGGAGCCCAGCCAAAGGAAACCACCCACCAGAGTAAAGTCCTTTCCCTGTGTCTCTTTACAATGGAGAGGGAAAGGGGGCAGTGGGGCAGACAGAGTAGGAAGCATGGAAGAGGCACCTCTCAGTGACAGCAGAGATGCCTCATTTTTTTAAGGCTGTCTCGCCCGGCACAGAATTAGTGATGGTTCATCCTTCTAACTAGGCCCAGGAGCTCGGCATGGACTGCCATTTTGATGTTCTCAGCGGGGAAATGATGCTGTAAACACCCATACTTGATTCGCATGCAGGGTCTCCGGGTTGCCTGCAATCACGGCCATCTGCTCGGATGGCACAGTGCCCATGCCAGGCGCCCAAGGGAATAGTGCCAGGCAGCGATTGGTTCGAAGGAGTGTTTCTCAAACTGGGATGGTGTCGACCTCTTCTGGAGGGGCCCCAGGGGGAAAGGTGGAACAAAAGACAGATCTCTTTTCCTTTTAAAAAAAAAAAGGAAGGAAGGAAGAAAAAAAAAGAAAGATCATTTTCACTTAAGACTCAGTACAGGGAAAAAAAGAAGGAAAAAGAAAGAAGGGTCTATGGGGTCTTGAATATTCAGGAGATGATTTTGCATCCAGCACTGAGCCTTGGGTAATATGGGCTCTCTCCATGTTTAAAACATCCTTCCAAATGGAACCATTTCTTCTAGGAGACATATCTCTCTCTTCACTTCCCCCTCTCCTCTCCTTCCCCCTCCCCCCCTTGCAGAAGCTTAGAATCACTGCCACACAGAAACATCTGCACTGAAAAGTGGAGGCTGCTCTCTGTGAGAGGTAGTGTGGTGGAGTGGGCAGGACACTACATTCTAGGAATCAGAAGGCCTATATTTGAGTCTTGCCTCTACCTCTAACTAGCTGTGTGACCTTGAGCAAATTATTTTAAAGCCCCAGAGCCTCAGTTTCCTCATTTGTCAAATGGAGATAATTATCCTTCCCCTGATAAGTTCACACAGGGCAATTATGAAGATCAAATGGGATAATATAATGGGTGTAAATGACCTTGGAAAGGTACAAACACTGTTCAAATGTAGGGTGTTAAAAAGGATTTGGGGGGTGAACTCTTGCATGAACAACCACACAGACCTAGTTAGACACAGACTTGACCCTCTAAGATCTAGGTTCTAGGGCCAGGGCACAATTGTCAGATGCATGACAAATTGTAACAGATGGACATCCACCCCTGGGGCCACACACTTTCTCTCTCTCTCACCCAGGGGAAGTGTTGTCCTGACTCCCCCACCTAAGATGATATTGGGAAGCAATCATCAATTGAGAGCGCCAGTCCCTGGGCCAATAACCCAGGTAATGCTGGCATCTGGGATTCTAGGCAGGACCCAGAGGCAAATTCAGGGCTGTTGTCCAGAATTCCATTCATAGCTGCTTGTGGCATGCTGCATCCAGAAAAGGTTTCATAGGATTTAGAGCTGGAAGGAAGCCTGTCCAGCATCATCTCACACTACTCCGCTTGCTATCTTCCATGTTCCAGCCAAATTATACTACTCTGTGGCCCATCTGTGGGCCATTTCCTGTGCCATTCCCCATGCCTCGCAATGGACTCTATCTCCATGGACCGAAGCATAAAACCTTTCCCAACCCACCCCATCCCCTCCCGGCCCTTCCCTCTCATCCCCTCCCCAAAGTGATCCCTTTCTCAAATTTCTCTTAATACTTTACCAGAGATTCTCTATGTACTTTTCTCACTTTCTCTTGTATCATTGTTATTTGTATATGTGTCTCCTGCAAGCCCCACTCAACCTGCTGTCCCCCTGTAAACTGTAAGCTTCTTGGAGAAGGACCTATAAAAATGTTATCCTCATAGCCCTAGAACCTGACACAGTGTCTTGCACATAGTAGGTGCTTAATAAATTTTGCTGAATCTGCCCTCATTTTTCCTCAGAGGAAACTGAGGTACTCAATGGAAGTTAAAAGACTGGCCCAAGATAATATAGGGAATAAACAGCAGATCTGGAATTCAAACTTGGATCCTAAGACTCTGAATCCCACATTCTTTATATGAAAACACGCTGCCCCCTTACCTGACCCTGGCTTAGCCACTTTGGGGATTATCTGCAACAAAGTCAATGAGGGGGTTCTTAGTCCCCGGCTGGCTTCCCTATGTCACCTCCCAGGCCACTTCTGGCCCAGGCCAGCTGGTGTCTGCTCGGGGAATGCAAACTCATTGCAAAATTAGCCTCAGGACAACATAATTAGGAAGGCAGACCAGCTGCAAATACTGTATATTCATTTTCTGCATTACAAAACCCAATGGAAATGTCTTTTTTTTTTTTTTTTTGGCTTATCCGTGAAAACGCCCTCTCTTTTCAGAAGCAAATAGCTAAGAGATGTCTGTGAATGAAGATGCAGGTGAGTAGAGGGGCATGGTTTTCCAAACTGGGTAGCTAAGCAGATCAATTTCCCCAATTTCCATCTCCCAGCCTTACATGAGTCAACAGTAGAGACAGTGACTATGAAATTGGAAAGAGGCAGAAAATGATTCTCATTCTGTTTTGTGGATTGTAGAGGCAGCCTAGTACTATGGAATGCACACTGCCTTTGGAATAAGAAGATCTAGGTTTGAATCCTGTCTCTGACACTTAGCAACTATAAAACATGCACACATATACACACACACACACCACCCCCAAAGACAAAGATTTTTTTTTTTCTTTTAAAGGCATGACTTGCCCAGGGTCACACAGCTAGTAAGTGTCAAGTGTTTGGTCTGAGGTCAAATTTGAACTCAGGTCCTCCTGACTTCAGGGTCAGTGCTTTATCCATTGCACCACCTAGCTGCCCCCAAGACAGATTCTTAAGGAGAGAATTCCAATCACTAGTCCCATCCAGGCTCCGCTGAGTGACCTTGGACAAATCATTTCACTTCACAAAGGGTCAATTTGCTCATCTGAAAATGTGGGGTCACTTCTACATCCAAGATTAGCTTGGTGTGTTTTGGGCATGTCTTCAGTCTACCATCTACACCCCACCACCAGCTGCCATATTTAACACAATTCAGAGATGTAACAGTAGCAGTTGTAAGGAAGTAGAATATGATTGAGATCTAGCAACAAAGATCCCAGGTGTGAACCTTGTTTCTGTTAATACATTTTGTGACTTTGGGGAAGCATTTCATGTCCCTGAGCCTCAGTTTCCTCATCTGAATATATGATTTCTAAGGATTCTTCCCACTCTAAATTCCTATGATCTAAACGCACAGCATCCAAAGATTCCCAGCCAGGTGAAGGAACAGGGCGTCAAGACTGTCTGCTCTGTGCCTCAGAACATTATCAAAGGGTTGGCCCAGGATTGAGCCAGGGATACTGCAAAGGAACATGGTACTATAAGATCACTGATGTAGAGCTGTGAAGGGTCTTAAGACACCATCTAGTTTAGCTTCCTTGTTTTACAGATAAGGAAACTGAGGTCAAAGGGGTTAAGTGACTGGTCCACAGTCATATAGGGGTGGGGGCAAGATGGGACCAGCCCTTGGAGTTCTCCTCCTCTCCCCCCTAATAATATCTCCATTTGTGCTTTGGTTTGTTTTTTAGGGTACAACAGAGGACAACTCAGACTGAGCTTTCTCTCCCTTGGAGTTCATTGCTGTTAGGGCCCCAACCCCCAAGAGGGCTGACCCTGGGAAGGAGACAATGTTGATGGTTTCAAATTGTAGAAACCCTTCAGAAGTGGGGTATGGGACAGAGGCAGAACTGAGCTCCTGGGATGGTGAGCCCACAGCTGAGCTCCCCAAACCTTTCCCGAGCATCTCCAGAGCTTAGAGGAGGAACACCGCCCTGCGCAGGCTGGATTATTCAATGTAACATTTAATTACACCAAGAGTCTAACGAACACAAGGAAAGTCAGATGTGGAACTCTCACCCCCTGCTGAGCCTCCTGGAACCCGTGGGGGAAGGCAGCATTATTCCATATGCTGATGTGTGTGTGAGTGTGTGTGCGTGCGCGCATGCATGCACGCGTGTGCAGGGAAGCCAGGACTGTGCCAGTCCTTTCCAGTCAGCCCACCACCCCAGAACCTCCCAACCCACATTTCCTTTGGGGATCTCCCCTTCCTCAGAATCCTGGTCCTCCTTAGAATATTTCTCCTTCACTTTCCCAAAGTGGAGGCTCTCTTGCTGTTGGATTCTTGCTCCATCTTCCATACAAGGAGAAGGTCCTCTTTCCAGTGCTCTGTGGTCCACCTGTGGCTCTTTGCTGGCAGGACCCACATACAGCCACTGGAAAAAAGAAATGACTGATTTACACGGGGATTCCCAGGGGGACCAGAATGTTTCCAGAGGGGCCAGGAAAGGAGCTTAGCGAATCAGAGCCTGGGCACTGAGAGTCCTGCTATGCTGGGTAACCTGGGTAGATCAGGGCCATTGGTCAGGAAGTTTCCTCAGAGACACAGAGGGTTGTTCAATGGACAGAAATACGACCAACCTTCTGCCTGAGTCTGGCATTCCAGTTTTTCTTAACTCAGATGATGACATCTTATCAGTCCTGGCCTGGCTGTCCCTCAATTAATGCTAGTTTTCTCTTCTCCTAAATCTACTAATGAGGAAAAAATTAACAAGTATTTGATTCAGCACCAGCTTAGGCCCAGTCCTATGAGGATGTTATTGTTAAAGTCTTAGATTTAGGCTTAAATCTAGAAAGTGGCCTTATCAGTCCAACCTCTGATGGAATGGAAGCATCCTGAGGGTAGCAGTTGCTTAATTTTTGACTTTGTATCTCCAGCACCTAATATAATACCTGACACATAGAAGACATTTAATCAATCAATCAATCAAATATTTATTAAGTGCTGAGTACATACCAGACAAATATAATGCATGAAACCATCTTTACATACAAGGAGTACATTCTAATAGGGGAAACAACAAGGACATATATAAGCATGATGAACAAAAATAGTACAAATAGAAATAAACACAAAGTAGTTTTTTGTGGTTAAGTCATTTCAG
>NW_020954571.1:25308565-25318932 GCF_900497805.2 Vombatus ursinus | reverse complement strand
GCCTGAGGCCAGATTTGAACTCAGGTCTTCCTGACTCCAGGCCTGGTGCTCTATCCACTGCCCTAGTTTAATATATGCTTATTAACTGATTGATTTTCTAAGAGAAATAAGAGGAATGTCTCTGTCCTCGGGAAGTTCACAGTTTAGCTGGGGAGCTAATACTCACATATGTGTTGAGGTGACTAGCTATAAGGGACAATATGAGATTAAGTGCTAATTGAAAGAGGACAATTCCTGCAGCCAGAGGGGAGGAAGGATCAGTAGAGTGGAATGGCATGATCCAGGAAGGTTTCATTGAGAAGGCGGGACCTGAGCAAAACCTTATGTTTTAAACAAATTGGGGGAGTGGGGTAAGAGGAGGTAAGGTAATACCAGAGCCAGGGTTGTGAAGAAATTGCTGGTCTAGGGGTTAGGAGAGATTCCACCCCAGACACTCCCTTAAACTGTGTGGTCACCAACAAGTCACTTAAGCTCCAGAAGCCTCTTTCTTTCTTCTCTACCTAATTGCAGGTTTCCCCCACCTCTCAGGGCAGTTGTGAGGCCCAAATGAGGTGGAGCATTAGGGAATGTGAGGGGGTGAGAAAAAACCGAGACATGTTCAAAGCATAGCGAAGAAGGTTGGCCAACCTGAGAGGAGCCGGGAGGCCTGTGTGGGGAAATAATAATGACAATAACATAGAATAACAGCAACAATAATAATACATATAATGGACTTTAAAGTCTGCCAGCACTTTACATATATTAACTCATCTGAACCAAAATGGCCAGTAACGGCTGAGCTAGTGAAGAAATATCAGTCACACAGAGAAAACAGAACTATCCAAGTATCGGATGAATGTCATGATGAACTAAAATGATTTAAAAAAAAATTCCTTCTGACAGCCCTTTGCAAAGCTCTCCTGCGATTAAGTTGCAGTTCATTAATAGAGCAATGAAGATTCATACTTTGTTAAGAAGGCTGTAGGTGATGTGGTAATTATCTTATCTTGATCTTACTCTCAGAGCTCTTGATTATTTTTTTTTCCTTTCAAATCCTTCCCGGAGGCTGGCTCTGTCTGTACACAGTGTCACAATAAAGCTCCAGACTCCTGAGCTCCTGGGAAGTCTGTCTTCAAGGCCCTTGACTTCTGCTGCCTTCTCCAAGCATCTATTTGAAAGAAGGCTCCACATGGATTTCTGTCTGAAGTGCCAGGGGGCAGGATGTAGTGGTGGTAAGCCAGACAGGACTGGGCACAAACCTACCTTTGACCTTTTTTAGCTGTGTGACCCTAGGCAAGCCAGTTAACCACTATGAGTCTCCATTTCCTCATCTGTAAAATGGGGAATCTAAGGGTACATACCTCATAGGATTATTGTGAACATCAGGTAAGATAACATATTTGTGGCTGAGGTGATCAGGCGAACCCCCTGTTTTGCTACATGGATATCCCTAAGCACTTTACCAACCTTATTCTATAAATTATAGCTTTTTTTCGCCAGGACTTATGATTTCATTGGCATGTTGTTGTTCAGTCATTTTTCAGTCATTCCTGATTCTTTATGATCCCATTTAGGGTTTTCTTGGCAAAAATACTGGAGTGGTTTGCCATTTCCTTCTCCAGCTTATTTTACAAATGAGGAAACTGAGGCAAACAGGGGTGAGTGACTTGCCCAAGGTCTAGCTACTAAGTATCTGAGGCCAGATTTAAACTCAGGAAGAGGAGTCTTCCTGATTTCAGGCCTGGCACTCTATCCACTGGGCCACCTACCTGCCCTTCATTAGTGTAGGGAGATGCCAATAACGAAACTCCCTATTCCAGAGAATATCAGCAGTTATTTTGCAAATGCAGTTTATAGTCTTAGGGAATTATCTGGAACACTAAAAGGTTTAGTGACTGTCCAAAGGCACACAGCTAATACCAATCAATAAACATTTCTTAAGCACCTACTATGTGCCAGGCACTGTGCTAATCAGTGAGGATACTAAAAAGAGGCAAAAGGCAGTCCCTGCCCTCAAGGAGTTTATAATCTAATGAGGGAAAACAACATGCAAACAAATATATACAAAGCAAACTATGTACAGGGTAAATAGGAAATAATTAAGAGAGAGGCCACATAAGCGTCAGAGGCTATCTTGACTCTTCAGACCAGCCCTCAATTTCCTATGCCACACTGCCTCTCAAATGTCAGCTATTATTATTGTTATTTTTCTCATCTTTATTTGAAGGGATTCAGCTAGAATTGGTCCCAGGACAAGCCGCTATCTTGCTATTATTTTATGTTTTAATGTTCAGAGGATTATTATGATTATTATTATTGCTGTTGCCATATTTCTCATTTAGTTAGCCAATGTTTGGATTGACAATGGTTGAGGACAAGCCATACTCTGCTGTCCTTCGTTCATACTTAATATTGTTATTGTTGTTGTAGTTCTTACCTCGTTTCATGGAGCTTGGATGGAAACTGTGCTGGGTCAAGTCACTATCCTGCTATTATTCCTTCATAGTCAGTATTCTAGGTATGATTACACAGGGGAATAAAATAATTGCTTTTTATTGTAGTTAAATAAAAGTATTGGTATACAAACCAATCCTCTGAAGGCTCATTGACAACATTCCGGGGATTACTCCAGGAGCAGCCAGGGTGACAGGGATGACAGGTGCCTCTAGGCTGGACTCGGAGACGTTTGTTTTTGTGTTATATTACACATAGCCAGAGTTTGATGCTACATAATGACCCTGATGCTATGGGAAATGCCAAGAATGACATCATGTACACCCTTCTGGGGGTTTCTTTGTTCCTTGAACTTACAGGAATAAAACCAAGGTTCCTACCTATCTGGGCTTAGATTCAGTAGAATTGTCTCCTGGTGTAGCCTGGACCAATGCCAGATCCAGATGTCACCGAGATAGGATAGATTGCTAGAACTCAGAGCAACACTATGAAGCACATGACAGCCTAACTAGCTTTTTATCACCCTAAATATTAACAAGTCCCCTTTAGATTCCAGTGGAAAGCTTGGGTTCCTAAACCTTTTCAGTCCCCTGTGAACCAGTCCACAACTGTCTGCTGTCCAACACAAACCTGCTACTGGATCCATCCCTTTGGGTACCCCAGACAACTCTGGAGACTCAGATGAGATGGGGGGGAGGAAAGGAAGGTGAAAGACCAAGGCAAAGGAGAGCTCTGTCACTTTATTCATACAATCAATTCAATCCAGTGAATATTTTTAAAAATTTAATATTTTCCCCAATTACATGTAAAAACAATTTTTAACATTTGTTTTGTTTTTAATTTTTGAGTTCCAAATTCTCTCCTTCCCTCCTTTCCCTCTTTTCTCATTGAGAAAGCAAGCAATTTTATATAGGTTATACATGTGCAGTCATGCAAAGCATATTTCCATGTTAGTAATGTTGTGAAAGAAAACAGACAAAAAGAAAACAAGAAAAATAAAGAAAGCAAAGAAAAAGTATTATTTGGTCTGCATTCAGACTTCATCAGTTCTTTCTCTGGAGGTAGACAGCATTTTTTTTATAAGTGCTTAGGGATTGTCTTGGATCACTGTATTGCTGAGAATAACTAAGCCATTCACAGTTGATCACCATACAATATTGCTGTTACTGTATACAATGTTCTCCTGGTTCTGCTCACTTCACTTTGCATCTTTCCAGGTTTTTCTGAGAGCACTCTGCTCATCATTTCTTACGTCACAACTGTATTTCATCACAACCATATACAATATTTTGTTCAGCCATTCCCCATTAATCCAGTACATATTAAGAGCCTACTATGTGAAAGGTCCTGCTCTTGGTCCATTGGCTAGATACACTGATTGAGTCAATGCTGTGGAGGTGGTAACTTTATGGGGACATTCTTTACTGGGCCACTAGCCAAGATGTAAGACACAGGTCCTGCTCTCAAGGAGCTTACAGTCTAGTAAGAGGAAGCATAATATGAGGGAGATCAAGAAAAATGAAAATATGAGTATGAGAATACTTACGGACTAACTAGTTGTATGACCCTAGGCACATCCCTTCACCTTTATGGGCTTCAGTTTTCTCACTTTTAAAATAAAGGAGTTGGATTTAATGGTCTCTAAAGTATCTTCCAGCTCTGAATCTATGATCCTACATGCCTGTAAGTACAAAGGAGAGGCTTGAGCAAAATTCTGAGCTCTTGGGGAGGAAGCTCTAGGCCACAGTCTTGGCTCCTACAGAATAATGGGGCAAGTCCATATATTTGAAAGGCTGCAGCTGATCCTAGAACATTCCAGCTCCAGACCCTGGGAAACTACCTCTACTCTTCCCTTTAAATAATTACAGTAATAATAATAATAATAATAGCTAACATTTAAATAGTGTTTACCATAGAAATACAGAAATATAGAACATCAGAGCTGATACAACCTTCTCATTTTACCGAGGAGGAAACTGAGACCCAGAGAAATAAAAATATTTGCTGCCAGTCACACAGTGGGTTAGAGGTAAATCAGGTGGAACAATAGATAAGGAACAGGACCTAGAGGCTGGAAGACCTTAATTCAAATCGTGCTCTACTCACTTATTAGCTGTAAGACCTTGGGTGATTCGATTAAGTTCTCTCAGTCTCACCTCTAAAATGCGGATCATAATAGCCCCTACCTTATAGGGTTGTTTATTTAAACGACAATATTTAATATTTAAATGATAGCTATTATTATCATAACACTGCTTCCTAGTCCGCTATCTGATTGCTTGGGCATACTGGCTGAGTTGACATTTTGGAAGAAGTGGTCTTATTGTGACATTCTTCACTGGGCCATTAACCAAACCAGGCCAGAGGCACAATCTGGGTCACCACATGCAGATAACATACCTGTGCCCTTTCTTCGCAGCTGGAATGTTCTATCCCTAAGAATGACTGCAGGGGATGGTACTCTGGCCTACTGAAATATAAGAGTTCCTAAGGAATTCCACCTACTTGTTGCACATAATAAAAGAGAGACAGACTTTAGTTGACAAAAACTATAACTGATCCAAGTTCTACTTATGAGAAGAGAACATGGCAAAAGACTTGAATCTTCTTTGAAATCCAAGATACAGCTTTTGAGGGCACAGGTGACTTGTGGTTGATGGAAAAAGCCTTGGGCTTGAAATCAAGCTCTTAAACTATCTTGCTGCCTGACCCTGGATAAGAGATAGTATGGTATAATGGAGAGAACATTGGCTCTGGAATCTAGAAGACTTGGATTCAAATCCTACCTGTGATACTTCCTACCTGTGTAACCTTGGGCAAATCAATTTACCTTAGTTTTCTTATCTGAGAAATGATGACCATCTCTTTTTTTGTGGGTGGCAGGAGTCTGGACCTGTGATTTTATCAGTGTAGGGAACTTCCAGTATGGAAATTCTCTCCACTGCCACTGATGGGCCTCTCATCTGTAACTTAGAGTCTTAAAAAAAAAAAAAACTTGTAAAGGCACTGGGAAGTTGTGTGATCTGCCCAAAGTCACATAGCTGGTATGTGGTAACCCCAAGGACAGTCCTCCATTCACTATGCCACATTGCTTTTCTGGGAGTGGGGTTGGGCAAGGGGGGAAACCATCACAGATTTATAGAGCTCAGAATTGGAGATTATCTGATCTGAGAGGTCTTCTAATCTAGTCCTTACCTATCATGAATCCTGTCTACAACATACTTGTTATAATATCCATCCTGTCCACCTCATTGGGCTGCCATAATGCAGGAACCATGACTGAGGCCTCGAGCTATGAAATGATCTCCCCCTCTCCAGATCTCCAGCATTTTACTTGGGCCTCTTCCTTTGTACTTGTAGCATCATGGATTTAGAGCTAGAAGAGACCTTAGAGACCATGAAATACAACCCCTTCATTCAGAATGTAAATAACCCAATATATGTGAAAATACTTTCTAAAGGATAAAGTAGGCCTGAAAAGCTTAATAGAGCAGAATTCTTTTGTAAAGCACTTCACTCTTTCTTAGATTCAGTCAAAATGAGGTGAAAACCATGGCCCCTGTATAGTATGGTGGTAGTAATAATAATATCATTGATAGATCACTTTAAGTTTTACAAAATGCTTTAGATAAATTACCTCTTTCAATCCTCATGACAATCCTATGAGATCAACACTATTATTATTATTCCCATTTTGCAAATGAGGAAACTGAGGCTGAGAAGGTAAGGGACTTGCCCATGTTCATATAGCAATTGTCTGAGGCAAGATCTGAACTCAGTTCTTTCTGATTCTAAGGCCAACATTGATAGCTGTCCCTAGATAGTCTGTCTCCCTCATCATAGCATAAGATTTATTCCTTCTTCTCCCACAACTCCAATACTTCCAGAACTTTTGACTTCCCAGGCCCTCTGTGCCTTGGAAGAGCCATTGTGGCCAAAACAGTAATTTTGCAACCCCTAGAGGGGCAAGTCTCTCTTGAGTTCGCTTGGCTGGTCCCTGGCTCACATAAGGTACACAGCCAAGCCTATATCAGAAGGCTTTCTAGAATGGCAGAAACTGATAGGACTTACTGTACTGGCATGGCCTCAGAGAGCCCCAGGTCACTTCTACACTACGGTGATGCATCAAAGAAGGGATTTAGCGGAGATTCTCATCCCTGTACCATCCTTAGATGGGGTTCCAAAGTCTCAGCCCTGTACAGAAATAACTGAGACCGCTTCTTGATGTCACACTGGTGTATTCATTCCAGCGTGCTCTAAAGCAATAGGGCATCCTAGAATGTAATCACCATATACCACATTTTAACATTCGGACACACCGCTGTCATTGTAATTCCTTGGGGGGGTAGGAGAGGGGAATGGAAATAGACAGGATAAGCAAACTTACCACTCCACCGTTCATCTGCTCAGTCACGTGCCTACTGAACAAAGCCTGGAGGTTGGCAGGATAATTACCTGCTGTGTGACTCCATCTTTGCCATTCCCAAGATGCCTCATGCTGAGAAGCCCCAGTCCCTTGCAGGGCCTTGCCCTTCCTTGCGGCTTTTTTCTTCGTGACCTTGACAGGAACGGACCTCCTGGAGATTGCAACACCCCTGCATTTCACTTGTGCCTTCTCAGGGTCTCAGTCAAAGGCCAAGAGAAGAAAATAACGATCAACGATTGGGGGAAGGTGGGGGGAGGGTGTGGAGGAGGAGGGAGAGGGCAGATTTCTCTTTAAGGTACTACATGGTCTCATTTCTGTCTAGGTTAATGGGCAGCTAGGGTCTTAAGTTGGGTCGTGCTGGGCCCAGAACTCAGGAAAGACCAGGGCAGGTGTAAATTATACATAGCTATTTCTGGAAATTTTCCAGATTTCTCAAGAGAGGGAAATTAATTTGCCTGTTTGGGCAAATAACATCATTTTTTCCCTGCTTAAGGTCATTTTGTTAAAATGAAATTGATTAACATTCTCTTTAAAGTTTAAGTAGAAACTGCTCAAACATATTTTTATGCAAAGAAGCACGGTTTGCGCCTTTCAGTAATTAATAACTCCACAAATAAGTTAACAGCAATACAGCTCTAACTACATTCTGCCTGCAGCCTGCGGCATGAATTACAAGCACCTGAAATTAGACCAATCAGGGCTCAGGGGAGAAAAGCCCACAGAAAGGCCTTGGTGGGCCAAGTGAACAGAGGCAACTTTTAGGAACTGAAGTTTTCTGTTTGCACAGGAAAAGTGTGCCGGGCTCTATTCTGGCACCCTTATCCTCAAAGAGCTTACAATCCAAAGAGATGTTAATGTGGACCAATATTGATAGTCCACTCTCAATTGTAGATTATCCACTATGCTTTTTTCCCCCTTTTTTAAAAAAATGCCATTTGAGATTCCCAACTTCCAGAATAGTCTTTCCCCTTGCCTTCTTCCCTATTCCATATGCACTTGAGGAATGCAAACTCATTCTTACCCTCAGCCTGAGCAAAATATAATCGTTAGTGAAACATTGTATTTCATGCAAATAAACAGCACAGAGAAGTATGTTCTAGGTCTGAGGAGGACCCAAGAGTGAAGCTCAGTTTTGCTACTTGCTGGCTGAGGCTTGGAGCAAATCATTCTTCCTCTCCCGGCCTCAGTTTTTTTCATCTGTAAAATGAGAGATTTGGAATATATGAACTTTTGTAAGGCAATTTCCAGCTCTCTATCTATGATCCTGTGAAACCTAGGATTCTATGTCATCCTGAATGATCTGGACCACACTGTTCTCCTCTGCAGAGCCCGAGAAGGGTAGATTTCATGTAGATTTCATTTCTCTTTGTCTCAGGGTTCCAGGGAAAGAGTCCAAGGTTCTAGTGGGAGGGAGATGAGGAGGATACAGCCAGGGTGTATGATTTACAAATGCCCATCATCAGTGCTGTGAGTTGTTAATTAGCTAAAAAGGTTCTCTACATTCTAAAGCAGGGGAAAGGGAAAGGGGCAGTTATGGGTACATGAAGGATGGGAGAGTATTAGTATTATTTCATTATTATTTATTAGGGAGAGTATTAGTATTATTTCAATAGTTATTTATTAGGGAGAGTATTAATATTATTTTACTATTATTTATTTATTATTTATTAGAGTAATCGTATTATTTCACAACCTCAATACCTTTGAACATCTATTGGCTACTATAGAAAGAATATGAAATGCGACTCACCAAGATCACTTTCTGTTCTCCACGCTGTTGTCACTGTTAGGAGGCAGTGAAGCGTAGTGGAAAGAACATTGTGTTTGCAGTCAGAAGACCTGAGTTCAAATTCTGTCTCTACTACTTACTATGTGATTCTGCGTAAGTCCTTTCTCCTCACTGTGCATCTATTTCCTCCTCCATAAAATGAAGGGTAGGATAAAACACTGGCCCTGGAGTCAGGGGGACCTGAGTTCAAATCTGACCTCAGACACTTGACACTTAGATGTGACCCTGGGCGAGTCACTTAACCCCATTGCCTAGCCAAAAAAAAAAAAAAGTTAAAATGAAGAGTGTTGGACTATATGATCAGTGAGGTAGCACAGTGGGCCACCTAGAGTGCAGGGCCTGGAATCAGGAAACCTGAGTTCAAATTCAGCCTCAGACACTTACTAGCTGTGTGACATTGGGCAAGTCACTTAACCTGTCTCCTCATCTGTTACATGGGGATAATAACCTTCCTCTTAGGGTTGTTGTGAGGACCATATGAGATAATAATTATGAAGCGCTTTGGATGGTAGCTGGCACACAGTAAGTGCCAAATGAATGTTAGCTCTTATTATTTATTATAGTCTGTCAGGGCTTGCAATACATTTGCTCTGGGCTGGGAGTGCATGTGGGTTGTGGAGCTGAGTGCGGACAGAGCTCTCCCTGCCTGGTAGGTGGCCTGAAGAGAGGCACACATGGGGCCTCCAAACCCGCCGCTTTTAGGAAGCCCTCCTCCATCTCCCTGAGCGTGCACACCCAAGGTTGCCTGAGCTGAGGAAGGCAAGGGGAAGGGCTGAGCCCTGGCACGAAAGCTGGAAGGGACCCTGGAATGCCCCCCCCAAAAAGAAATAACAGGTGTATATAATCAGTAATTGTTTCAAAGTTAAAAGGGGCTGTATTTATAAATTATATTTATAAATAAATGTATTTATACAGGGGCTGTAATATAAAATTTTTGTATTGTTATTATCAGTCAATCATTCAACAAATCTTTATTGATCACCTACTATGTACAAATCCCATTGTGGGGTGGGAGACTACGAAGACAGGTTAGATGAGGTCACAAAACCCCCCAGGAGTTTCCCCTGTAGGGGAGTAGGCCAAACAAACCCTCAGGAAAAGTTGAATATCAATAATACAAGATAATCATTGAAGAGCTGTCAGAAGGCAGTGTGTGATTAAGTCCTACAGTGGGTGCGCAGGTCCTAAATAACAGCTCTGAGTTCAGAGGCCAGAGAGACTCCTATGGGCCAGAGTGGTCTGGGAAGATTTCATTATTATAGATTTTTCTTTGTGATTAAAACTCTTACCTGTCTGAAGTCAGGTTTCCTTTGGCCCCCACAAGTGTATACTGAGTCACAGGGCTGTGCTGCATTGATCAGGTCCTGGTTCTACTCACCTTGCAAGCCAAACTCTCCCCTTGCCAGACAAGGGCATGATGAACCAATGGTCTATAAACCCGTGAACATGGAATAATAATGCAATTGCTGTCTTATGCTTCTGGAATTCCTCCTTCCCCAGGTTTTCAAGTGAGTAAAGGGTCAGAGAGTCATAGATTCCCAAAGGAGTGAGCCTAGGGACACAGCGACCCTGGTTAGTGATTGAAGGTAAGTACCTCAAACACATCCCACTCCTCAATAACTAGACAGGCCCTGAGAGTCTACTGACCCCTCCACTGAGCAGCAGAAGAACCAGAGATTTAACATCTGCCCTGCCCATGCCTTGGTAACCTCTCCCCAA
>NW_020954571.1:25286179-25308539 GCF_900497805.2 Vombatus ursinus | reverse complement strand
ACACACACACACACACACACACACACACACACACACCACACACACACACACACACACACCCTTGCTCAGATATACCATTGCTTCCATGGAGTATGTGACAATCTATTGCCCTGTGGCTCTAATTGAGAATTATAAGGATTCTGAGCTTTAGGCTATCTAAGCTACAGGGACTTTCCCTGGTCACCACCATAGGCATCCTTCTTTTGTTCTCAGTTTCCTCTGGTAAAACAGGGGTGGGAGCTGAACCAAGTTCTCTTTCAGCTCAAACATTCTGTTTTAAAATCCTTTCCAGCTTTGACCTTGTGTTTTGTGCTCCTCCCAGTTCTGGGATTCCATGTTCTATGATCTACTTCAGTAACAAGACAATCGCTTCTAAGACAGTCTGCAAATGGTAGAATTATCCATTTCGAGCTGGAAGGAATTTTAGAGGTCATCTAGACCAATGTCCTTGTTTCACAGATGAGGAAACTGAGGCCTAGAGATGTCATGTGACTTGTGAGATTCATAGATTGTTATTGAAGTGAACTTTGTAGCCCAGAAGGTTGGGACCTTAGATTCTAAAGCTTGAGATCTAAAGCTGATCTCATTAACCAAAGACGGGGATGAAAAAAAAATCCTTATTTAACCAAGTCCAGATATGAACTGAAGCCAAACAAACCTGCAGCCAAATGCTGATAATAGGTCTTGTATCTTCTTAGAAAAAAAACTTAGTATTCCAGATCCAACAAGTCTCTTTGGTCTCCGGAGGGTGAAAACATTGAATTCTGTAATAATCTGCTTCAGTTAAAGAACATTCCTGAAGTGCCTACCACTTAAAGGGACTATGCTAGATACCCAGGGAAAATACAAAAGAAAAGAAAAACAAAAAAACTCTGTCCTTGGATATAAGGAGTTTATTCTCTAAGGGTGGGGGAATACAATTTCCACATGAGCAAGTAAGATATGATCTAGAGAGAGACAAGAAGAGGGGCAAGGAAACTTCTAACGTGGAGACAGTACATACAACTGATATATCAGCATGGACTTCACGGAAGTGGTTATCATCTGAACTGAGCATTGAATGAAGAAGAAAATTCCAACAAATGAAGATGAGGCTACACTGGTGTGGGGGGAGAGGGAAGGGGGAAATTCCCTGCACAAATATATGTAGTCAGGCAACAGCTGGTAGTCCGGTTTGATTGGAACATAAAATGTGTCACAGGGAATAATTCAAAATAAGAGTAGAGAGGTACGTTGGAGCAAGAGTGGAGAGCCTTTTATGCCAGGCTGAGGAATCTGCATTTTACCCTGAAGGAAATAAGAAGCTATGAGCAGGGGAGGGGCATGGTCAGAGCTAGTCACAACATTCTGTGTCACTAAAACCTGAGTGACATAGATGTCACTCAGCTATTAAAAAATGTTAAAGATCACTGAATACATATACAATGGAACCAGAAGAATGATTGTTATACTTGAAATACCTTTGCACTGCTATTATTTAACTCAGTCCTTCAGTGAAAAGGGGTATTAGATGTTACCCCTGCACAAAAAACGGAAGTATAATTGGTAAAAAAAAAAAGTGTTATATAGAATCTTGTTTATTAGAAAGGATAATAATAATTATGATCAATCTGCCTAATTCTTTTATTCCAGTGCTACAGAGCTCAGTAATGCATTTTCCTGCCTCCGGTGAAATTTACTGGGGGAGGGGAGTTCTGATATTCCAGTTTTTGATCCAGGAAACAGAATTATAATGGTAGTAGAGGAGACAGTAAAGGACACAGGGGAGGGTCATAGGACCATAGTATGGACCTGTGATTTCACCACTGTAGGGAACGCATAGCTTCACTGATGAAGCAGGTGCAACTCATTTGTAACTTAGAGAATTGCTAGGAATATCAAACAGTTCAGACTTGCCCCAGATCACACAGCCAGAATGGGGACCCAAATTTTCCTGATTTGAAGGCAGCCCTAAGCCACATTGCCTCCTAATAGTAGGAATATTAGTAAGAATAATGACAGCAGAAGAACTAATTCTATGTATGGATTTATATTTTCTGCTAAGTAATTTCATTTCTACCACAGAGGTAGGTAAGAATAAAGGCTTCAGGCTTTGGAGACACAGTAATCCTTTCAGGCCAAAAAGGCCCTCCAAGAACAGTTACCTCCTTTCAGGACCACATCCCCATATGTATGTTTCTTTGCACTCTGTGCTGAGTTTGGAATGAAAAAGATCTATGTGCTGGGATTTAGACACTTACTAGCTGTGTGACCTCGGGTAAGTTCCTTCTTCTCTTCAGGTCTCTGTTTCCTCACACGTAAAATAAGGGGGTTGACCTGCCCTAGATGATGGTTCAGGTCCCTTTCAACTGTAAATCCTGTAATAATAAATGCTTGTGGACTGATTGATTCTTCCTTGGCAACAGGGCTTAAGTATTGGCCTGGAGCCTGTGACAGCCATCTGAGCTTGGCCTGAATAGGGTACACATGGTCATTCACCACCAGGGGGACAGAGCTGGCTAACGGTAGGGAAAGGTGGTTTTTGTTGCCCTGTTCAGATCTGAGTCAGGTTTTGTGGGTTATGAACATTCTCCACCCATCCATCCCATCCCTGGCCCTACCCTTGGAAACCAATACTATTGTCATTTTCTTCTCCCCAAACACACACACACACACACACACACACACACACACACACACACTCTCATTCACTCACACAAATACATACACATAATACACACTGACATACTGCAGGTGCAGAAAACATTATGTGCAGATCAAGACCCAGATTCAAACACTCAGACACTAATTGCATGTATTCCCTTTATTGAACTGTACTAGTTATTGCAATCAGATTAAGTCACATTTAAAAAGCAGACCATCCAGTTGCACTGAAACCGATTATATTCATTACATAGTTTTAATCACTGTCCGGTGAACTGGCAAATCCAATCAAAGCATTAGTCTTTAATTAAAAAATTAAAAAGGAATATTCAGACGATAGCCAAGCAATCACATCACAATGCACAATTACCTAGGATTGCAATTTAAAAGGAGTTTAACAAAGCAACAAAAAAAAAAAAGAAAGAAAGAAAGAAAGGAAAGAACAGAAAAAAAAAAACACACCTAACCTTTTTTTCAATTTTTTTTTAGAGGGGGGGAAACTATCAATATAATACAGGAAGCAACGAAGGACAACAGCACCAAAAAGCGATGTCTCTAACGCTAGAAACGTAGTCTGCCGCGGAAGCTCTCAAAGTATACTAGCTAAAGCGGGACAATAAAAAATACTGAGCATGGAATACTTTTAATCTCTTCCATTAATATTCATTTCCAGCTGCTTATAATAGCAGCGCCTCATGGCCAAATCATTAGAGTTTTACATCTGGGTTGCAAATGACACTTTGATTGGATGTAATGCTCAAATGGCCCTCCCCACTGTGTCTCCGTCAAGTCTTCTGCAGAGAGGAGTCCTGTAGTGCCAGAAGCTCACTGCGCGTGCTGGCTCAACGTGTGGTTCTGGAAACACGAGAAAAGGAGACACGCATGAGGGGCAGAATAATAGAAAGCATGTCCATACCCTCCTACTCAGTGCCATTTACGCGGAGCGCCGCATAAAAGCTTCTCAATTATTACCAAACAAAATGTAATAAAGAAAAAGGACTCGTAAGTAACGGCTGCCAATCCGGCACATTTGCTTTGTACTCGGAGATCTGTTAACGCTGGCACAGACCTGGGCGCCTTCTCTCGCCCTCTCTCTCATGATTTCTCGCTCTCTTTCTCTTTCTCTCTCTTTTTTGAGACCAGTCAAGTATGACCATTGGGACACGAATACTCTGAGAGAAGGGGCAACGTCAGGGGAGGGAAGAAACATTAAAAGGGCCCCCCCTTTTCTCCTCCTTGGGAATTATCTTTGCTGTAACAATTAAGAGGAAAATAAATCTCTTATCACCTTGAGACCTCCCCGCCACATTTCCCTCTTTTTATTCTCCTGGTAGTGGCTCCGAGGGCTGGCAGAGAGAGGCACCAGATTGCGCCCCGCACTTCTCAATCCAAGAAACACTTCAGCGGTTGCAGCCGAGCTGTACCCACAGCACAGAAACCATTGACGTGTCACCCTGAAGGAAAAGCACTTTTTAAAGGATGGGGAGCCTTGGCTGTTGGGCTCGGCAAACAACCCCCGTGCTTGGGCTCTCTCCCCCATTGCTCTCCCTGTTCGAGTAGGACTGTAACCAGCACCTGCCACCCCAGAATTGCTTCGGCTTGAGAAGAGAAGCATTACAATCCGGTCATGCTGCTTTGTGCCAGAGAGAAATAAATCATGATGTAATTTAGGAGCCGGGTTTTGGAGCCTCCAACCAAACAGTTTCTACTTCCTGGGAGAATGTTACCTCCTCACTCAGCACTCAGAGGGAGCTTCATTGGTGGCTGAAGCACACCCTCTCATAGATTGTAACCAGGTCCTGTTTCAACTGATATGGTCAAAAACCAGAGATTAGTGGCCTAAACTGGCCCCACTGGTCTCAGAGAATGCTAGGCTCTCACAGTCCACAAAATGAAGGGGAAGTTGGTTTCACCTACTCCCTTGTTCTGAACACGATCTGGTCTTTTAACCTTTCATAAATCATCCCCTTGGAATCACTGAATTATCCTTGCTAAAAAGGACCCTAGCAGTCATCTGGTCCAACCCCTTTCATTCTATAGATGAGAAAACTGAGACCTGGGGAAGTACAGTTAACTTCCCTAAGATGCTACGGCTGGTAAGTGGCAGACTCAGGATGCAAACTCAGGCCTTCTCACTACAAGTCCAGTTTCCCTTCTACTAATCCACATTATATTCCTTATAAAAAGTCTAAGTAAATATTATAAATCTCACAGGAAAGGAGAAAGAAGCAAAACCCTCTCAGTTCCAGAGGCCTATGCTGGGTTACCATGTTTAATGATAACTGTCTTGTGAAAATAGTTAACGCATGAATCTCCATTCATGGGCCAGGACGCTCCAGGTAGCCCTGACCCCATTTAAAGCCCAGGTAGTTTCCAGATCATGCAGTGCCACCAACTGACCACCAGGTGTCAGAAGTGGTGCTGAGTTCCTAAATCTTGCTCAGGCAAGTTCTTCCGCACAGGAGAAACTCTTAACACAGTTTGATCTTAGGAACACAGGATCCTATATCTAGAGCAGAAAGAGAAATCTGAGGCCAGATGATTCTCAAACCCTTCATTTTACAAGTGAGAAAATTAAGACCCAGTTAGTTTAAGGAGACTTCCCCGAGCTGACATTGGTACTAAGCATTCAACCAACTACTACGACTACAGAAAGAGGAATATGCTTTATCTAGAAAACACTAATTAGAACTTATTGTCTTGTATCCGTTTGTCTCTTTAAAAACCTGATCACCCATAGAAGAATTTTAAAATGTGTGAGTTCGATGGGACCTGAAGGACTTAATAGTCTGACGGCTCATTTAACAGAGTTGAAAATGAAGGGCCAGAGAAGGGAATGTCAATTGGTGGCAAAGCCAGGGCTCTTACTGAGCTGGCCGGCGCTCTCGGAATTATTAGTATGGATAGTTTTGAATCCCAGCTCCAACTCTAACTAAGGGGCCTTGCACAATTCATTTTCTATTCTCAGATCAGATCTGAGTTTCTCCATCTAAAAAATAAGGAGGCTGGATTAGATGATCTTCAATACCTCTTTCAGCTCTAAATCCTACAATCTTCCCTTTGGCCATATTCAACTTACAGTCCTCAAAAGGCAAAGACACAAAATAATCATGGTACATGCTTGATGGGCTAAATTGGATAATTATTTAGGAGGAAGATATAAACATGCCTTTTCAATCTAGAACCTAAACTCATCTTCTGGATGAACCAAAAGATTAGAGGGGGATCAGGAAGCTCAATTTCCTTTTTTTACAATGGAAAAAAAAAACCCTTCTATTTCCTCTTTTGCAGATAAAACGACACTGCAACTGGCTGGCCAACTAGGAATCTGTGGCCAGCATTTCCAAACAAAGAATATCTGAGGAGGGGAGAAGGAGAAGAGCGAGAAGAGGAATAAAATCACCAAGCAGAATTATTATTGGTAAATAGATTATTGGTCATACTGATAAACTGCTCCAATATTATTAAAATGTTTGACCTCCTAAGATGGGAAATGCATTGAGAGGTCGATTGTTTTGTTTGGGGCAGACTGGGGGTGTGTGTGTGTGTGTGTGTGTGTGTGTGTGTGTGTGTGTGTTGGGGGGCGGGGTTCAGTGCGTAAAGAAGGGTGAAACAAATCCCAATCTAACCTTGGGTCCTCCCCTTCTTCTCCAGCCTGTTTCTGGCTCAGTGTGATAATGACTACTCCAATCTCACTTCGTTAGGATTCTATTCTTAGGTTGTGCTGAATACCAGTAATAATAATAATAAAGGCAAAGGAGCCACCAGTCCACCACAGTGGAATCGAAGCCTGGCCATTCCACACCAGAAATGACCCGCCCTCATTTAGGTGGTGTCATTGAGGAGATAATGCACCATCAGCACTGAATACAGGGTGCACACTCCACCGTCAGGGAACATGATTTCAAACCTGTGTGGCTCTGGCATTGATTGCAAGAGGCAGGTCAATAAAGGAATGGTATGTGGCTCTAAATCTGATAATGAAGATCTCTGAGTGAAGCCTCCCCCTCCCACAAGCACGCTGGGCCCACAGCTGACGGAGACAGCGGATGCGCTGGTGCCATTCTGGGTGACCAAGAGCACAAAGGTGACCTCACCATTCCCCCATTCTTCCCCTTCCAGCTCCATCATCAACACATACATTGCCAGTTCAATCCAGCCTCCACACCTTTGCTTACGCTGTTCCCTCTGCCTGGACTTCTCTCCCTTCTTTATCTTCAAGGCCTAGTTCAAGGCACTGGAAAGCCTTTATTAACCACCGCAGCCCACAGAGCCAGGAACATTTGCTTTCTTCCCCTGAACCCTGTGGCATTGCATGTTTACAAGCCAGTTTTTAAATGTTCCCTAAAACTGCCTCCTTTGTGTCCACGTATTTTCCCCAGTTAAACCAAGAGTATGGACCATGCCTTTGTCTTCTCTTCTATCCCCAAGGGGCTAATAAAGAAAGGGATGGGCACACAGTAGATACTCAATAAATGCTTTCTCTCTTGCCTTGCCAGCAGTGAGTTACACTCCCCAGTCTTAAGCAAGAATGAGCAGTCCAGCAATATTTTTCTGACAGAAGAGCTTAGAAGAGTCACCTTCCCTCACAAGAGACACAATAAAACCCACCCCAGAGGGGCTAGTCAGGGCCAGTCACAGATGCTATTGTTTCCTGAAAGCACGGGTCTTTGTACTTCAGCACTTCCAGGGATCCATGATTTCAAAGGCGCTTAGCAGAAGGCCTTGATGACTTAGAGGACAGTCTTTGAGAGATACTGTGGTCGAAACAATTCCCCACACTGTAGCCAGCCTTGTCGTGAACCTCTTCTCACTTCGAAAGACTGGTCCTCAGACGGCACATACAGAGTCTGTCACTAAGCCTGCGGTGGAATGGACGCTTTCCAGTTTGATAAGAGCTGCCAGAGAGTACGCCACACTGGTCTGGTCTTTGCAAAGCCTTTATCACCTCTACTTCACAGTGAGACACCAGAGGAGAGAATGAGTGAAGGCAGGGATGGCTATCTGTCTGTCTATCTATCTACCTATCTTTCTGTCTATCTATCCATCCATCCATCTACCTATCTGTGGGTATGCATGTATATATGTATCTGCACACATGTATATATGGGTGTATACACATATGTATGTGTGTCTATATACATATACATACACATACTCAGAGATTTGGAACTCATAAGGAGATTAGAGTTTATTGAGTTTTACTGGAATTTTACAGACGAGAAAGATGAAGTCCAAAAAAGAGGGGCGACTTGCCCAGGATGACTTGGCTTTTGTCAGTTACTTATTCCCTAGGTTTAAACTCTAGTCCTCAGAATCCAAAGACAGCTGACAAATTGCATCGTGCAATTAATTAACTTTCCCACTACAAAAAGACATAGTTTGTATCTTCTTAATAAATTATTATTTCATGGGAAGATAGTATTAAGGATATAGGGGCATTTCTTAAGTCTTCTTTGTCATCCCAATCTCATGAAATTACTAGAAAGGAAATGATAAATTTCCTTTTACACAGGGCTTTTTTTAAAAAGCAGTTTGTTTCACTGATTATAGAGAACTCCCACTGTGGAAATTTCCTCTACCAAGGCAAATCCCAACATGTTTTACAATTTATTGCTTGGGGCACTGAGGGGTTAGCTAAGTGACTTGCCTAGGGGTCATATACCTGGGATGTATCAGGATTGAACCTAAGTCTTCTTGACTCCTCTCAGGAAAAGACAGAGACAGAGACAGAATGAGGTGGGGGAAAGGGGGAGAGACAGAGAGAGACAAAGAGATACAGACAAGCAGAAAGAGAGGGGGCGGGTGGGATGGAGATCAATGATGTGAGGAGGAGCTTCCTGGAAAAGTGCCAATACCACCACACCATACTACCTGTATGACTGGCCAATAAATAGAGGGCCTCTGAGAACCCATTTAGATTCATCATCTAGTTCCAATCCCTCATTTTACAGATGGAGAAACTGAGTCCCTGAGAAGGGAAGGTGGGTAAACAGGAATTTGGTGCTTTGTTCTCTTCCTATGAATTCATTGACCCGGAAGCAGCAATGGCTCTGCATCCAGAGGCCTGGATCCAAACCTGCAACTTATACTTATGACATGTATGACCTTGGACAAGTCCCTTAACCAATCTGGGCTTCATTTCCTTTTCATGAAGGAGATTGGCCTGCATAGACTCAGAGGTCCCTTCTAGTTCTCCATCTATAGGTCGGGGTAGACCCTGTGTGCCCCCCAAATAAGTGCAGAACCATCTCTGGCAAAACTTAGCAAGGCAAGAAAAGACCTGCTAGGCAGGTTCAGAACTGGCATTGGCTCCTACCAAAGGTGGGGGCAGGGGCACCAAAAGTGCCCCTTGTCGACTGGGCCTCCTGATTATCCAAACACCTGTGCTAAGTAACTCCACGCTGATCGGCTGAAAATTCACACAGTTCAATAACCCTAAAAGAAGCTGCAGCTCCTTCCCCCCACGGCTTCGAGCCGTAGTATGAGAGATATAGGGGAGCTTAATCAAGCTTCTTAAAGGGCTCCTTCCACCCGGCATGGTTCTCACAAGGGCATTTTGGCTTAATGTCTATTTCTCTGTTTACGCCTGTGCTATATTTAGCCCTTTCAGAGAAGGAGGAAAATCGGTTTTTAAAGATGCTACCGACACTGAAACCGAACACTTCCTGGCCTCATAAAGGCCCCAGAGGGGGAAAGGGGGGTGGTGGAGGGAGGCCCACTTTGAGGCTGGCATTCACGCTAGGGCTCTCCCTGCCTGCCAGCAAGTCACAGGTGTACGACAGAGGAGCAGGTGAATAAAATAAAACAGCAAAGGTGGGGAGGGGAGGGGGGGAGAGGAGGATGGTTTGAGGCCATAATCCATCCGCTCTGTAGTGTAATTGTGCATCTGCTATGGATCGAGGTATTTGGTACAAGCCTGTTCTGGAGACAGACTGCCTAGGAAAGCCATGCTCATGCACCCCAGGACCATATGTTAGAGATGGGTGAAGGGGCGGCGTGGGGAGGCTGGCAGACCACTCTGGATGCCAACAGAAGCCATGAGCATCCTAGGGAGGCAAGACCCCATCTGGGATTGAGAGAAGAACCGAAGAAATTGCTCATTTTTCCCCCTCTGCAGCCAAGATGAGAGGAGCCGTTCTCTTTGTCATGCATTCGCTCAAAATACTTTCTGAGCCTCTACTCTGTGCTGAGCACTGTGGGGGATACAAATATAAATACAGGATCGTTCCTACCTGGAAGGAGCTCACAGGCTACTAGCTGGATTCTCTTCCCTACAACAACCTGGAAGCTTAAATCCAAAGGGGTAGAGGGATGGGTTGGCCCAACTCAGTGGTCATCTCTTCCAGGAAGCCCTCTCTGACTTAACCTACCTACTCAAGGTGATCTCCACACATAATATTCATTAGCATATTACTTTTGAATTTTTGCAGAGGTTTTCTTTTGTTTTGCTTTGTTTGGACACATTTGCCTTATTCCTGTAGTTAAAGCTAGGTGGTGCACTGGATAGAGCACCAGGCTTGGCATCAGGAAGATCTGAATTCAAATCTGGCCTCAGACACTTACTGGTTATGTGGCCCTGGGCAAGTCATTTAAACCCTACTTACCACTGTTCCTCATCTGTAAAATGGGGGCACATTGGAAAAGGAAATGGCCAAGCATTCCACTATCTTCACCAAGAAAACCCCATGGACAAAAGTCCATGGGGTCACGTAGACCTGTCTGACATGTAGAGTCAGACAGACTGAGCGACTGAACAATAACAGAATGTAAACTCCCTGAAATCAGAGACCCTCTCCCATGGTGCTTAAGAAATATCAGTTTGGTGAAAAGAGTATATTGATGAAGACTGGTGAAATAGTAATAATAATAATACTAATAATAATTCACAATTCCCTAAGGTTTGCAAAGAACGTTCCTCACAATAGCCCTGTGAAAGTAGGTAGCGCAAGTACTACCCATCCCCATTTTACAGAAGAGGAAACTGAAGTTAATAGTACAAGGTCACACAGAATGAACATGAATTATAATCTTCTGACCACAAAATACTCAATTCCCTTGTCCCTAATTGTTTGAACTCCTACTCTGCTACCTACGTGACCTCAGGCAAGCTAGTTAACTCTGTGCGACTCAGTTTCTTCATCTGTTACATAAGGTGATTGGACTACACTAGACAGTCTCTGAAGTCTCATCTGACCTTAAATTGATGATCCTGAGTTCCTTCCTTCCCCTTTTCTGAGTCCAGAACTCTTTGGCTCTAGTCCATATTGCTCTCTCCTTGTTTCCTTTTTCCTCTTCCCAGCCACGATGAAAGTGCCTCGAGACCAGGGCTAGGTATTCTACTACTCTAGTCTCCACAGTACTTTGCCCAGGGCTAGGCACAGTAGAAGAGGATGGAGGACTGTCCAGCCGACTTGACTGACTCCTTCCAGCCCTTCTTTCTAGAAATCTCTGGGCAGAGAAGACAAGGTGCTCCCAAGAACCACACAAGCGGTGGTGAAGGCTAAAAATGCTTGGGGGGGAGGGGGTTTGCTAGAATATTCCTTTGTGGTGAGCTAACATCATGATGGTGATGTCCATTAATATATCATTATATATTTTTCTCTCTCCAGGGACTGCTCCGCCAACTTATCAAGAAGGCTTGAGAATGTCCCCCTTTGCATCGTGGCGTCTTCTCTAGAATCTCCTGACGTTATTGTTCTCCATCTTTGTTGTTCTTACATCCAACCCGTGTTCTAAGCACACCCACTGTTCCCTTTTCCCCTGGTTAGTATTAGGGAGGGACATTTCAAGATGGATAGTCTCAAAGTGGCCCCTACGGGGAAGGGTGGGGGGATTATGAGATCATAAATTAAAGCTGGAATGGAACATCTTGTTCAGTTGTTTCAGTCGTGTCTGACTCTTCATGACCCCATTTGAGGTTTTCTTGGCAAAGATACTGGAGTGGTTTGCCATCTCCTTCGCCAGCTCATTTGACAGATGTGGAAACTGAGGTGAACAGGATTAAGTGACTTGCCTAAGGTCACAAAGCTAGCAAATGTCTGAGGCCAGATTTGAAGTCAGGTCTTCCTGACTCCAGACTCAGTGCTCTACCCACTGTGCCACCTAGATGCTCCAGAATGGCACTTATAAGTGATCTAAACCGATCATCTCATCTTACTGATGAGGAAAGTAATGCCCAGAGAAATGAAATGATTTGTTAAAGGTCACACAGGTAGTACATTGACAGATCAAGGATTTGAAACCAAGTCTTCTCACTCTAAATTCAGTGTTCTTTCTACTGGACCACCTTGCCTCAACCTACGAATACCACTCCCCTCAAGATTCTTCCCAGGCTTAAAAGTGGAAGAGGAACTGAATTGTCACCAGAACAAAGTGCCAGGGCTCTAAGCATATCAATTCATCTTGCATGATTGCTCATATACATCATACCCAATAGTCCTAAACCACCATACTTACCCTCTAAAGGTAGCACCTTTTCCTCTAGCTAGATCACAAACTCCTTGTGGGCAGGGAACCCTATCTTCCATTTCCTCTGTATCCTCCTGGAACATCTAGCACCTAGCATGGTGTAGGACATACAGTAGGAGCTAAATACATGTTATTTTGATGACTGTGGCCTTAAAAAACATGCTTTCTTCCTTGCTTAGACAGAAGTGAAGTCAGATGACTCAGATTCAGATCTTGACTGCAACACTTACTAGCTCTGTAACTATGGCCAAACAAAGCATCATAGGATATTAAGCCGTAAATGACCTTAAGGATCTCCTAGTTAAACCTCTCATTTTAAGGTGCAGAAACTAAGGTCCCAACAAAGAAAATATTCTTTTCGCAATGTTATATAACTTCACCTCTGTTTCCTGATCTGTAGAGATAATAATACATGTATTACCTAACTCATAGACTTGTAAGGAAGGCATAATGTAAACTGCAAGGCATCATATGAAAATAAATAACACTTCAAGGTTTGCAAAGCACTTTACATACACTATCTGATCTGAGCCTCACAACAAACTTGTACTATTATTATTCTCAGTTTACATGAGGAAACTGAGGCAGAAAGTTTAAGTGACTTGCCCAGGGTCACAGAGCTAAGTATCTGAGTGAGATAGGATCTAATTCCAAGTCAGACACTCGATCCATTCTGGTAGCAGCAACTTATGTATAAATGAGAGTTATCATCATTGTCACAAGCACTGTTTAGACAGAGGCAAACTGCCACTCTGTACTTCTCCCTCCGCCCCTCCTTCCCTCCCTGTTTCTATCTACATTGTCATCTAGTTCCATGAGTTTGAGAATTCTAGCTCCATCAACAAAGATCAGCTTTTTTACCAGCTTGATTTTAAAAAAGAGATTACTCTAGGCAAAGTACATGGGCTGGGTTCTACCTCAGCCACTGGGAGATTAATATTCCCTGTTGGGGGCCAGGGTTGGGGGTGGGGAGGAGAAGCATGAAACTTCATTTAGTGCCAAGCTAGCCCTTAGCTTGCAGTAAGGGATGACCAAAAGGGGAGACACTGTCAGAGGAAACTCAGAAAAGCGGATGAAAAGAAGATAAATGGGATATCACAACCACTGTCTTTCCTTCTCTCTTTCTCTTCCTTTTCTCCCTCCTTTCCCTCTTTCTTTTCTTCTTCCTCTCCCTCCTCATTCTTTTGGGTTGTGAGTATGGGCAGCTTTGCTCCCTTTTCTGCTGTGTGGTGCTGAGGAAAAAAAAATCACCTGTGTCCCCCCTCCCCTTGTCATTTGTGTGGGCTTATTTTTAGAACAGTTTGACAATCGTCCAAGGGTCTACGACGAACAGATGGCCTGTCTTAAAGCTTCATATGTTCACTAGTTTGCACTTCTGACAAACAGTAAACGTACTCGAGAGCGTGCTATAAACAGGGCTGAATGAATACTCAGAACACAATTTAGTTAATACACTTCATTAAAACTGAGAGTGATATCCATGGCTCCCTCTAAAAGCCAGGTGACATCCCTCCTCCCTGCCGGGGCAGCAATGCTAAGCTGGCATATCTGGGGTTCCAATTCCTTTTCTTCTCTCCACCTCTCATTCCCTACCCCAAGCAAGCATCGACTGTATTAATCTTGCTTCACTGGTGTCTCACCTATCACTGAAGAGTTGGTTTGTGGGGTGGTTGTTGTTCCCTCCACTCACCCCTCTCAAAACAACAGCCCATCGAGTTATCATGAAACTCGTCAAAATGATGTCAAGGCCAGCCTCCATTTGCCTTGGAAGAATCCCTGAAAATGGTTTGCTCAGGCAGGCAGGAAGCAGCGTCTCCTTTGCATGAAGGGGAAAGCCCGTGTGAGGTTTTTCCTTTACCTCCCAGACAACAAGCTAGGCTGTTGTCTGCCACTCTGGATCAGCAGGAAGTGAGTGTCACACCATGCTTGGCCAGGGAATCTGTCTTGTGTGAGTGACTCAATTAAATTCGGAACTCCTGAGTTTTTAGGAATCTCTATTTTGAGGAATGGCACTTGCAAAGAAAAAGAGAAGAAAAGAGATGTGATGGAACAAGTGTAGAGAATTCAGTGCATCAGAGGGGCTGTGGCCATCTATCTATTCTCTTACCTGCTCCACAGGGTCATCAACAAGCCCAACACCAGACCAGGAGTCCTAATCCCGGTTCTAACATCAACTAGCTGCATGATCTTGACCAAGAAGCACAGTGAGCTGCATTAGGAGGCAGTGAGCTCTCTCTCACTGGAGATCTTCAAATGGTGGCTGGCATGCCACCTTTGGTGGTATGCTCTATCACTTGTCAAGACAGACAGAGCACGAGGATCAAGAACCAATCTATCAGTTACACTAAGAAACAAGGGAATATAAGCTCCTTGAGGGGAAGGAAGGTTTCACTTTCAGCTTTGTATCCCTAGCATCTAGTATAATGCCAGGCTCATATGGTGCTTTTAAAATGTTTACTGATTGACTGGTTGATAGGTCAGTTAATTTCCTGGGGTAGACTTTTCTGAGTTGCTTCCAAAGATTTTCCTCTCCCCAGTTTCATTCAGGGGTCATTTCCCTGAAATAGGTCAGGGTGACCCATCCTTCATTTGAAAGAACACAATTTTTAAACTTCTTGGAATCTACTGAGCCTGAGCCAGCATGGCAGACTTTTATCAGTCTCCCATTCAAGCTAGACAGAGGGAGTGTCCCTCTCAGAGTTTAAGAAAGGCAGCATGGTACAATGAAAAGAGCAATGGAAAAGAGAACGTGAGTCCAAACCTCACTTCTGCCATACTACCTGGGTGACCTTGGACAAGTTATTTAACCTCAGTTTCCACATCTGTAAAAGGAAGAGGTTAGACTACATGATGTCTGAGGTTCCTTCGAGCTCTGATGCTATTTATGATTTATTTATAATCCCCTCTCTCAGAAGCCCACGTTTCCTTTCTAAGTCCAGAATACAGAAACCTGAGCTAGAAAAGGTCCAAAGCTGGCCTATCTATTGAATGGGAAATATCTCATTCAGCTGGTCAGTATCCTCCCCATAAAAACACTAGATAAAATGTTGTTGTGAAAGAAAAAAAATGTGGAGCAAAGCCCAGGGGAGCCATGGTTCCCTACTGTGGTGCTTTGGAAATAAGACCCACCAGAGAATATATTATTAAGAGAGAACCAAAGTCTTCTATTAGAGAACCTACCCAGTAAACACACTCTGATTCACACAGTCACCCAACAAAACAAGGCAACTAATAATAGCTGCCCTGGGGGAACTCAGGCTCAGGGGAATTATACTCTAAAATGCAAATGTCCCCACGTCAGTATGTTTCCTCACCCATGCCAAGGAGCAGAGGAAATAGACGAAAGATGTTCTGTTCCATAGCAGCCTTGTAAAAGGGAATGGAACTGTTATTGTCACAGTCAAATACAACAATGAAGTATTTTTAGAACCAGACAACCAAAGATTCAAACCTCATCTTGCTTCCTCCCACCACCATTATCATTTCCATATGACTCTGCATATCCTGGGTGAATGTTACTATTGTTTCTCC
Source organism: Vombatus ursinus (assembly GCF_900497805.2). NCBI lineage: Eukaryota > Metazoa > Chordata > Mammalia > Diprotodontia > Vombatidae > Vombatus > Vombatus ursinus. Next base: position 25,292,894 of record NW_020954571.1, on the reverse strand, counting down.
AAAGAGATGAAAAGAGATGGATAGAGTATCTGATCTTACCCTAGACCAGAGTCCTAACTAGAAACTCTTTCATCCAGGGCAAAAACAGTTTTGCATTGTCGATGGTGGAAGGCATGTGTGAGGATGAGGGCTGAAAGGGGGGTATGGGGGTTTTATTATTAGTTTTTTCTTTTGGATCAGGGAAGTAAGAAGGTAGCCAGGAGGCAGAGGACAGCCTGACCCCACATGAAAGAGCATCTAAAGTCAGGGTGACCCATCCCCTAGAAAGCTGGACCCAGATCCCCACAGAGATGAGCCCCTACAAGTTGCAGACAGGAGCAGCAAAAGACAGGAGAGCAGGGTCTCGTTGTTTCATTTGGATTTAGGCATAGCAGTCTACAGACAGACCACGACAGGAAAAAAATTTTTACCACTTTCTTGCAGGGAAGTTTATTTCCCTACTCTACTCTGGGATAATGTCCTAGTCATCATGCCCCAATCGGAACTCTAGACCCAATTCCACTACTTACTAGCTATGTGACCTTGAACAAGCATGGAATGGGCTGCCCCAGAAGGTGCAAGTTACCTATTAATGTAGGTAACCAGGTGGATCACATGATCACTTTTCAGAGAGGTCATAATAGGGAATGCCTAAATGGGTATGGCTCAAATTAGATGACCTGTGAGCTCTCTCCAAATGAGAGTCTATCATTTTAAAATCACTTACATTCGCTCAACCTTAGTCTCCTGAACTGTCAAATAGTTATTAACAATGCCGACCCTCAACTTATATAATAATAAATAATATGTATGTAGCACTTAGAAGTTTGCTTTACATACAATATCTCACTGGATCCCCAAAACTCTGAGGTAGATATTATTATTCCCATTTTGTAGATGAGGAAACTGAGGCTCTGAGAGGGTATGACTAACCTATGATCCCACAGCTAGTAACTGTCCAAAGCAAGACCTGAACCTAGGTCTTCTGGATTCCAAGCCTCGAACTCTATCCAGTACACTACAGTGTGCCAACTTCACAACAGGCTTGCTGTGAGGATCACCTGAATAATAGATGTGAAAGCAAGTTGAAAAGGAAAAGTGTTGTATCCATGTAAGGGATTATTATTATTTGCAGAGAGCTGCCTGGGCTCCTATACCTGAGAAATTCTGTCATTGAGGACTGACTGCTTTATGCATAGACAAAATAGGTGGCTGCCCACAATAGCATGATAAACGGCACTGGGAATTCTCCCCTTCCCAGAAATATTGCTCCCTATTGGCCTGGCACATTAATTTAAGTTCCCACTATTAAAATTACTCCTTGAGAGTGTTTTAAGAGAATTATATGTATTTTGATTGGATTAAGGCAGTCTTGTCATTTAGAAGGGTTAACTATACTTTCCTGTCTCTACACATCAGTTTCCCCATATGTTAAAAAGAAGAAGTTGAATTAGATGACCCTCCTTCAGGTCCCTTAGAATTCTAGTAACTTATAAAACACTATCAGCTTCTAAGAAGAACATATAAGCTGGGATTAGTTTATCTGATTCAGTCTTCAACATCCATTGTCACAAAGCAAGAATAGGACCTGACAGGAGAAAGGAAAGGTAAGATCAGACAAACAGAGGGTTATGTGGGGCAAGCCAGGCGGGACCCACAGTGGGAAACTTCAGAAGACAGCAGTAGGCACTTGGAGTAGAGGGAACGGGCAGAGGAAGGAGAAAAAAACGACTTCATAGTTGCATTGTGGGTTAGATGCTGCTCCATGATGGGCAGGGTTTTGCCCTTGGCAAGAATCACTGCCCATCAACCATTCCCTACTCTCTGGGACAGCTATTCAGGCAGGGCTGCTTTCAGCAAATATACAGACAGCCAAGGAGTATGCAGGGGGCCAACACCTTCCCATCTTTCCCTCAATACTTAATGTGTTCTCCAAACTAGTTACGGCAAACCCGGGGTTTAAGACAAAAAAGTAGGCAGGTGACTTCTTCCTTTCACCATTATGGAAAACCTGGGCTGGCATCTTCCCTTAGTCAAAAGCAGATGGATATGCCAGGGTCGAGTTCTTGTCTCTGCTTCTCCATGTGTGAAATGGGCCACAGACTCCTTTTTCCCATGCTGTCTCTCTCCAATAACCATCTATACAAATGGCTTTTTCCCAGAGACCTCTTAATCCATTCTCCAAAATGATTCATAAGAGAAATAAAGCCCTCCAACGTCATAAATGGAGAAACTGTGACCCACAAAGAGAGAGGGAGGCAATAAACTCAGGAAATCTAAGTCATTGAGTAAAAAGAGTGTTTAAGGTTTTTATTACCCCCCTTTTAATTTGCAGGCTTCCAACTGCACAAGCTAATACAATGCAATTCAATAAACATCTAATAATTACTACAGGTTTAGAGGTAAAAGTGAAAAACAATACAGTCCCTGCCTTCAAGGACCTTACAGTCTAATAAGGGGTAAACAAAATGTCCATAAAATAAAACAAATATATAAGGTAGAGTGTGGCAAGGACAAAGATCTTCAGGACAATTTGAGGTAGGAACACTTTTCAGCTGGCAGGATCATGTAGGAGCAGAATTAAAGGAAGAGAATTCAGACTAGCAGAGAGAGGAAGGATTGTGTTCCTGCCATGGCTGACAGGGGGTGGGGAGTAGCCTGTACAAATACATGAGGGCATGAAAGCAGGATGAGATTGAGAAGAGCTAGTAGGCCAGTTTGAGGCAGCTCAGGGGGATGAGAGAATGTTGAACTTAGAATCAGGATGATCTGAGCTGGAATCCTGCCTGGATACTAGCTATGTGACTCTGGGCTAGTCACATAATTGCTCTCTGCCTCAGTTTACTCATCTGTAAAATGAGAATAATTATAGTACCTACTTCCCTTAAAACAATATGTAAATGGTGATTATTAAAGTTCAGTGTATAGATAGATTTCTCACTTCCAATGTGTCCTTTTCTTTCTCTCCACACCTAGAAGATGCAAAACTAAAAACACAACCTCTTATTGAGAAAAGATCCTTTTAGCATTGAATCATCCAAAGATATCACCTTTTTCCATGAACACATACTATAGAGTATGCCATGCTCAGACGCGAAGCTTGGGTCCCAAATATTCAAATACTGAAGTTGCTGGTTTGTTTTTCCCCCCACCCTGATCCACTAAGATACTCTCTGGGGTATCTGAGACTTCTTTCTGATTTCTGAAATTGCTTCCAGACCCTTTTAGGCCTTTGATTAGAGAATCCTGGAGGGTACTGCCAGCTTTCTATTCAATTAAAAAAGCACTTATCAAGTTCCTGCTATGTGCAAAGGACAGTGCAAGGTACCGAGTTATCCAAAACAATGCTCTATTTCTTTTGGAGAAGGTCCTCACAATGTGGCCCACAAGAGGCAGCTCACTCCTCCCAAATGAGTAGCAGACCTGTCTTGAGCACCACAGGATAAATCAAACTTCAGCCAGCCAAAGCCAATGGAAGCTAGAACAATCATAGATCTATGGGTCCATCCCTTAAGTGTCCTTTACTAATGCACAGTAGGAGAATCCTAGAATCATACAGTATATCCTCAAAGTTGGAAGGGAGTCTGAATACATTATTTCATCCAAGAAAGAGGCACTGACTAAAATATGCTTGTTTTCAGAGCTGAAAGAAGGAGTCTCAGATAAGGAAGAGCTTCTAGGATTGTAGGATGCAGAGCTGGAAGGGACGTTTGAAATGGTTTAGTGTACATACCTCACCCCTTCATTTTGTAGATGAGAAAACTGAAGCTTAGGAAAGGAAATGACTTGTCGAAGGTCACCTAGGTGGTAAGTAACAAGGATACTTACTGGAAAAAAAAAATCAACCCAGAAATGTTTGCTGCAGTGCCAAACCCAGCGCTCTCTCTAACACAACACATTTCCTCTTTTCCTAGTGTCTGGCCAGAGTCTATCCCTCTCCTACCCTCCCAGACAAAACATATGCTGATTAGTTGCCCACTCCTAGCTCTGACTCCTCTGTTCTTTGTCCTTACCACTCTTGTTCTCAAATACTTTTCAAGAAAGCGGGGATTTAACTATGGCCATGGTTAAATGGTTAATGATTTTTGGCAGTTACCCTCCACCAAACAAAAGAATGCAACATAAATAAACTGATAAGGACCTTGGTAGCCTCAGTTTCCCCATCTATAAAATGAGGAGATTGAATTAGATGAACTAGCATGCTCTGATCCTTTCATTCTCTGGGGTCACATACAGCTCCTGTCTATCCCCTGTCATCAAACAGACAAAGCTGGGATGACATATTTGACTCCTTAAGCAGAGATCCTGGGTGAGATGCAAATGCTAAGATTAATCAGTCAATCTACAAGCATTTTTTGAAAAAATGCATCTTCTAGATGCTAAGCACTATACTAGGCATGGGAGATAGAAAGACAAAAGTGAAATAATCCTTGCCTTAAAGGAGTTTATGATCTATTTGGGAAAACTACGGATATATGAAATATGAACAAAATACAAGATAAATTCTTGTTGGCAAGAGTATAGTAACTGACTAGGGGGAACGGTAAAGGTTTCATGTATAACGAGATGCATGAAAACAGTTTTTAGGGAAACAAGAGATGCTAAATGGTGGAGACTAGAAAGGAGTACCTTCCACGTATGGGATACAGCTGAGGCAAAGACAAAGATGCTGTGTGGGGTGTACAGCAAGAATCTTGTTTGTTTCTAACAAAAGTCTGCTCAGATAGAATCTAAATGAATGGGACTAGAGAATTGAAGGAAGTAGTGGGGGGATTTAGGGAATAATGAAGAAACTTTGGAATTGAAGTATACCTTTTGCCAAGGACTTTCTTTACTTTTCTATAAAACTAGGAGAAGAAGGAAGAAGAAAGGATCCCACTTTCCACCTCAAAAAAAATTTTGTTTCCTTCTCAAGCCTTCACATCTTTAAATATATCAAATTCACTAGTTTTATGAGAAATATAAGTAATTCACAATTTATTTCTAAGTCTATATCTGATCAAGTGACTATATTTGTAAAAGGATGTTAAAAACAAAATACATTTAATTCCATTTCCCCCAAAACTTTTTTTTTAAATAAGAATGAAAGAAGAGTTTCTCTACTTTGGCTTCAAAAAATATCCCTCCTGAGAAGGAAGTCTGGGCTCTCACACCATTAGCAGGTCATGTTCCCCCTTAGTCAAACAGCATGATTTCCCCCCCAAAATGATTTCCACAGTCCACATGGCATGGGCTTCCACTCCCTCAAAGTGCCCCCAAATTATGGGAAGAAAAGTCCCGAAGACAGAAGACGTATCTAATTTGCTGTGATGAATTGTGTGCATGCTCCAATGACCAAAACTGCAGCTGAGACCTATTATATTTAATGATCAAGACGTTCCTTGTGAAAACACTCAGGCACACGTGTCATCATCACTCTGTCTGGACAGGGAGCCCAGACTGGCTTGGGCGAGCAAGCCAAAGAAGAGCTATCCAATGAGACTCCGAGCCGGCTGACCACTGTCCCGGAACCCAGCCCCACTGAGAGAAGGACTTTGCTGTAGGCTGCCTTAAGTGAATCTCTGTCCCTTCAGAGGCCTGGCTCTGGGCCATTAAACATCTTAAAGGAGATCTTATGCATTATATTGATACCCAGTGGCTAAGCAGACCTGATCATGTAGGTAGGAGTGTGGAAAAGATAGCTTATAGCAAGCTGAGGCTGGCTAACAATAGCTGGTCAGTGGGGGGAGGGGTCATGTCTGCAGTTGGAGAATGAGGACACAGGCAAATTTTCACTGTCCACTGTGGAGGGGCAGTGGTAGGGAGAATTCAAAACAGCGGATAACCTTAAATCACTGACTTGGCAGTTATAGGAACATGGTGCCTCCTGCAGAGAAGGCATGTGCCTGTGATGTGACTCAAAGTCTAATTTCCATTTGGGGAAAAATTGGTATAAGTGATTAATTATATGTTTTCTTGCTGTGTGAGCAAGATCTGTCCCTCCAACTGTCCCTGATCAGTGACACTCATCCAAACCTGAACAATCCAAAAAAGAACACTCCTTCCTACCTCTCTGCTGATGGTCCCTTCCCAGCCCCAAATCTGAGATTCTATCAAGATCCCTTCCTGATACCCATATCTTCTTGTTTATTATTATATTATTATATTACCCAACAGACCCTTGGCCCACATGTAGGCAGTTGAAGTGCCTACTGGGCATAAATCCCATTGCTGGGTGCTGGACTTACAAAGTTAGATATGACACAAGTCCTGTTGTCAAAGAGTTCAGTATCTAATGGGGGAAAGACATCTACTCAAGTAACTCTGATACCAGGAATGAAAGCATAAAGGCAATATTGAAATAAAGTTCTAGAATAGATCTGATAAAGAAATCACTTTTAGATTTTTTTTGTGATGATTGTTAATGTTGGATGGGGGTGGGGAGGAGAGAGCGATAGGAGCATTGTAATGTCAGCTAAGAATTCATTCAATTGAATCCAATAATCCAAAAAAGTATTTCCTAAGTACTGACTATGTGCAAAGCACTGTACTAAACACTGGGGCTATGAAGAAAGAACCAAAATTGTCCCTCACCACAAAGAGTGGATGTTTTCTTTTCAGGGAAAGGAGAAGAGGGAACCTGAGCTGGTCCTTGTTATTCAATTCCATTTATTTGTATGTTGTTTTATAAGACATATACATATATATAGTGCATGTGGGGAGGATGGGGGGGATGGAGAGAGACAGAGAGAGAGAG
>NW_020954571.1:25254128-25286085 GCF_900497805.2 Vombatus ursinus | reverse complement strand
GAGAGAGAGAGAGAGAGAGAGAGAGAGAGAGAGAGAGAAGGGGAGGAAGGAAAGAATGTACTTTAGAGCAGGTACTGTTTAGTAGACACACAGTAAGCACATAAAGGTGCTTTTTGATTGACTGACTGTCTATGTCTAGTTGTTTCCATTTGATCAGGGTCTACCACAAGACTGGGGGCCACTTATCCTCAACAGAATGGGAGCTTCTTCATGACAAGGTCTGTGTCTTATTTTCATTTCCACCCTCCTTCTTCACACTGCACTCGGTATAGTGAGTACTCAGTGGATGGTGTTGACTGATGGGAACGATGCCACTCTGTATCAGAGCTATTGCTTGAATCCCTGAGGCCCCACCTCCGACACTAGCACACTGATCACGTGTCTGGATTTTGTAAAAACTTCAAAAGAGGGAAGGGAGGGCCTGTGTTAATTATTGACACAACAAAATTAATTTTCCATCTATCTCTCTTCCGTTCCCCCCTCTGAGGCACCTCCCCCGCCACCTCTCCTGTGAGCTCTGATGCAATGTTACTGACTGGCACTCCCGAAATGCCAACTTGCATTTCTCATCATTAATTTCTTTCTAAATGTCATTAGTAATTGTTATTGCCAGACCAAAGAGTGCAATCTGGGCCTTAATAAAGAAAACCCAGCTCTCATTTCTTTTCTGGTGTTAGCACCTCTTGGCCAGGCTGGGCCACCAAATCCTGGCAGAGGCTGGGGGGCTCCATTTCCAACCAGTTCAAAAGACAGATTATTATATCCAGAGGTAAAACATGCCTCATTTTTAACATTAATGGATGTGAACATGCCATCCCTCCACCAGAGGAGCCGTCTGTGAATGCATCCTTCAGGACACCAAACCATGGAGGTTTCAAAGGTGAGGCCCAGACTGGCAATTGTGAGCCTGCCACATGATCCACGTGGCCAATGGGAGGGACTCTTCCTTGGGAAGCATTTGGTTTCTGTGTCCAAACTCGGCATTTTCCTGGCAAGGACTTTGTTGCTATGAGCATTCAAGGGCAGGAGTGCTGGAGGCATTTGCCACATTGATGATGGAGAATCTCTCCCATTCAAGATCTCTAGTAATGGAAAACCATCCAGGGTAACCCTAAGTGGTGACCAGTTGTAATCTCTAGGGACAGAAAAACATCCTGGGTCCAGGGCAGACTGAAACAGGGTTTGTACAGGCCCTAGGAGGTACCATCGACAACTTCACAGAAATACTGCTTTCTTTCTATCTTTTTTTTGGGGGGGGGGAGTGGGGAGAGAAGAGGAAAGCAATGTTTAGTGAATGGGTTGCTTTCTTTTCCTCTAGCTCCCCAGCCTCCCATCACAAATCTCTTTCCTACTTGAACAGCCTTGAGTTGGGAGTGAGTCCTTCCTCCTGACTGACCCCTGCTTCTGCCCCTTCCTTCTCACTAAACTGAAGGCATTTGGTCCCAGGGGCAGGCAGCAACCATTTGGATGTTGCAGGCAAGAAGCAGCTTCCAGTGAACACAATGGCTGCACAGACATTGTGTGTTGGCTGCTTCCACATATGCCCATCTGTCAGGATGGCATGGTGCCGCCTCTAAAGTTGGTTGGACCCTTGCCCCAGGGCATAAATGACAGGCAACAATGGGCAGAGACAGGCAGCCTGAGGACCCTGTTCCAAGCGCCATCCCTGCCCTGAGCAAAGCCCTCCAGGTACATCAAGTCCCCCACCCAGCACTGCCATCCATGCCTCCTCTCAGTTCTTCATGTTGACTGATGTCCTGGGGCACACTAATGACTCAGCCACTGAGTTTCACCTGAATTCCCTCTCCACTTTCCCCTTCTCTTTGCCTCTTTTCTTTCTGCTCTCCTGTTCTACCCATCTTGATGGTGAGTGAGCTGTACCAGCTCCTGTAAAGCTACGATGACACACTGTGAGACAGCGTGAGCCATGGAACAGTAGTGACTATCGCCATGGCCAACTAGAGCAGAGAAGCTGCCTGTCTCCATGCTGGCTGCCAAGGGTGGCATCCAACCCAGGCATGAGATCCCCCTCCCCACTCCCACCACCTCCCGAATCTTTGCCTTGGGCAAAGGCAACAAAGGTGATGCGGCTCTCATTCATCAAGCCCCGCCTGTCCACCCAGGGTTGCATCACAGCCGCTTTAAACCTTTAAGGGACTTTAAGAGGACACCATTTCTACCCCTCTGCCTCTGGATTCCAATGCTTTGTAACACGGAATCACAGATCATCAGAATTGGAAGGGATCTGAACAAAGCCCCTCGTCTTACAAGTAGGGAAACTGAGTCCCAGAGTTGTCTCAGAGAGGAAAAGACTCACTTCAGATCATAAATCAAATCAGTTTCTGAGCCAGGACTAGAACCCAAGTCTCCTGACTCCCAGATCAAGGAGAGGGTGGTGACGTGGCATTTTTAAAACTAAACATGACCATCCTATAGTTCTCAATGACTCCAGGTAAAATGTTTCATCTGAAAGCTTTCAAAGAGGGGATACCTACTCAACATACCCATGACACACATGGAAAATAGTATGTGCATGATCTAGTGGAAAGATCACTGGACTTGATACCAGAAGAGACCAGAACTCACGTCATACCTCTGAAGCTGAACTCCTCTGAGAATCTGTTCTCTCATCAAAGACCAGCAGCAGGAACATCACTGTAACCTAGAGGCACAAGGATACTCAGGCTCCAAGTAGGTCTCAGAATACCAGCTCCGGTGTAAATGCTAGCAGAAACTGAAGCTGGAGAGTTTTAGACCCACAATACCCTCTTGGGTACTCCAGCTTCACACCAAATACAGGTTCCTGGTCTCATGACCATGGTTTCTCCCAAAGTGGGTCCCAAATAACAAGCAGGATGCTTAGCCAAACTCTCATTAAGAAACCAACTCCTCTCCTCAATGCATAACACTGGGCCAAGGCCTGCTCTCCATCCTTAACCAAAAAGAAGCTGCCTTCTGGTCTGTGATGAACCTCATGAACAGAACTTTTTTTAAAAGAAACAGCAAAGGAGGGAAAGAAACCTGAATCTTACAGAATGCTCAGCCAAAGAGTAAAATGCTAAGTATGTGCCTAGAGCACTTTTAATTTTTAATTATTATTAGTTATAATTATCTGACTGTGTTTGACTGAAGCCCAGCAAAGCAGTGGGAGAAAATGATACTTTCCTCCGAATTTATTAGTTTTATGAGGGGACAAATGGTTTTTTACCAATGGGCTCAACGTCCCTTCAGATTCATTCTTTTCTGTCTTTCTTTCCTCCTTCCAGCCTCTCCCAATGTCTCTTCCAATCCTTTATTTGCTCTCCCCTTCCCTCCTTTCCTTTCCAAAGTGGCCTCATCTTTCTGATTCCCCAGCTGCTTCTAGTCTCTCCTTCAGGGAGGGGACAGCTGCTGGGTGGGATTGAAGCCTCATGCCAGGAAATCCAGCTAATGGCTGAAACACAAAGAGGAGTCTCTTTGGAGAGAAACACTCCATTGGCACAGGCAGCAGAATGATCCCCCTGAATTACGTCCTGTGTGTAAATTCAGGCAGAGGGAGGGCGGAGGAGGAAGGGCAGGGTTTATGGGATGCTTCCAGAATCTAATCGTCCCCCTGAGGAGTAGGTTCTAAACCAAGCTCATAGAAAAAACAATGCAAGTTAGGGAAGTGTTTCTGCCACTGCACTGAGCCTTGGGGTGAGGAAAAGGCCGAACTCAGGACACCGTCCTCACATACAGAAGGGATCAAAGGACAGACTGCCCTTCTATTTATACTCAGGGATCCTCACCCTCCCAATAGGGCCAATTTGGAAGAAGACACAGATAAAGAAAAGCAGCACAGTAGGTATGTCTCTCATCTCCTCATATCCTCCCAGGGGACTGGGAAGTTCTTAAACATCACAGAATTGAAAAGATCTTAGAGCAGGGGTGGGGAACCTGCAGCCTAGAGGCCACAGGTCGCCCTCTAGGTCCTCAAGTTTCTATAGTTTCCTTAAACTTTTAGTTTGGATTCAGTCAAAGGGCCGCACTAGAGGGCCACATGTGGCTCCAGGCCGCAGGTTCCCCACTCCTGGCTTAGAGATTGCCTGGTCCAATCTGCTCATTTTACAGATGAGGAAACTGAGGCTCAAAGAGATGTGAAGAGACTTGTCTAAGATCACATGGATATGGTATACTCAGAATTAGAACCCAGATCTTCTACTTCCAAATGTAACTGTCACTCTACAGCATAAAGCTTTCATACTGCTTCTAAGAATTTTGTGGGAAAGAGCTACTGGGTTTTCCAGAAACTGAAAAATATTCTGAAACTGGCCATTTTGGACTGAGAATGCATGAATGATTTGATCTTTCCCATGTCACATTTTACCTTTACAAATAGATTTTTCTTTTCCATCCCTGTAATTATTTTGCTCTCTTTTGGAACCTTTCCAATTCAGGCCACACCCTTGGAATATAATTCAATTCAATTCAACAAGCACTTATTCTTATCAAATGCTGCTACCTAGTCCTGTGCTAGGCATCACAGGAAAGAAAAGGTGAAGTGTCACAATAACAGCTCACAACTGCACAGCCCTTTAAGTTTTACAGAACACTTTCATCACAACAATGCTAGGAAGCAGATGCTATAAGTATTATTCTTCCCATTTTATTGATGAGGAAAATGAAGTTCATAAAGTACTATGACTTGCCCACGGTCACACAGCTAGGAAGCCTCAGAGTTGAGAATCTCTCTGGTGCTAAGGCCAGTGGTCTTTCCACTACTGAAACTAAGCTACGATTTCTGCCTTCAAAAGGACTCACAGTTGTAGAGTTAAGCTGTATACACATGGCACAATTATGAAACAACATAAAACAGCACGCTAGAAAGGGCTAGACTAAGCATAACAAAGAGCCAAAAGTGTATGGTCCGGGTGGTCTGCAAACCATATTCTGAACAGAGATGGCCCTCAAGTCCTCATTTCTCTGGCCCATCACCTACTTCTTTACTTGGAGAAACCAGACAAGCAGTGCAGCCCAATGCCTGTAGCTGACTGATGCGACTTGACACTGTGCCTGTAAGAGGAGAAATCCTTTCCCTCCATGGCGGCCCTTGGAACACCTGTGCTTGCAAGGACCTGGCAGGTACCCTGCTCTCTCCCCATCTGAACAGTTCGCGGGTTGCTTGTTAGATCCCTAGCTTTGCTTTTAATCAATTGTAATCATTTAGCAGGAAACAGTATGATTAACCGCACACAAGCAAACAGCATGAATTAATCCTTTAAATACAAATGCTCCGCCGGTGCGGTGCTGGTTCCTTTGAACACAAGTTGTTGAGAGATGCACGCACATATACACATACGGAAACCATGCTCCTAGTTTCCCCCCTCCCCAAAGGTCTCAGGGGCTGCAGCTTATACTGGGTCCATCCTAGGTAAGAAGAAGATGGAGTTTAGATCAGGGAGCATGGAACAGCCTCACCCTGAGACTAAAATACCCACATTCCCAGACTGTTGGATTTAGAGTTGGGAAGAACCTCAGAGTGATCATGCAATTCAACACCCTTCACTTTGCAAATGAGGAAACGAAAACCCAGTAGGGGTGGGGGGAGAGGGAGCTACCCAAGGCCACAGAGTTACTGAGCAGTACAATTGATTCATACCCAGATCTTCCTTCTGAGTCCAAAACCAATGCACCATGCAACTCTAGCCCAATGACTGAAGTATCCCTCTGTTCACTCCACAAACCCCAGCTACAAATATATTACATATATAGGGCTCCATCATAAATGTCTATTTCCACTATTTAACTCCCTTGCTATGCAAAGCCCCCAAAAGTTATAACTGGAAAAGTTTCCAAAGATTGGCTGTGTGCACCCATTAATTCAACTCAACAGATGCTGATTAGGTGACATTAACGACCTTCTCTCTCTCCCTACAAGTTTGTATCATGTCTGTCTTCTTTTTCATGTCCTTGCTTTAATACTAAGACAGCTGGGAGAAGTAGACGTTTGGGAGCTACATTAAACTTAGACCATTGCACAAAGGAGCCCTAGGGTCCCACACCCCCAATAGTTTCTTGGTCTCACTGCAAGAGCAATCCCCAATTCTCCTGATTTTCAAGATTCCGTATGTTCATGAACCCTGGCTTTTCTCTATTACCCAAAGTCACAGAATGTTGTAAGACATTTTAGAGATTGTGTGACCCAACTCCCTCTTTTTTACAGAGGAGGAAACTGAGGCCAGAAAAGAGAAGTGGTACCCAAGGAAACAAGAGATAGAACATGGTAGATAGAACGTGAAGGTCTTTTGACTCCAGGTCCAATGTTTGTTTGCTTGTTTGTTTGTTTTTTCCCCTTCTCCCATCAGGCTTTTTCTGTATCAGCTGGCTAAACATGACCTCAAGTTACATGATGGAGAAGAAAAACTTGATCTCATGGTAAGGTCAAACCATTTAACTAGTCTAAGGCCCCAGTATACAAGTCCCCATACCGTTTCACAGTTAAATATCACACTTGGATTTTCACTGCGTTAGAAAATCCTTGCATAATGATCAGCAGCATAACGACTATGAAAACGTAAATGCCTACAAAATCCTCCTCTCCAAAGCTGGAAAATTACAATTCAAGTTACTTAATGAAAGCCATTATTTGCATAGATTTGGCTATGCAACAGCACTTCCACATTTAAACGCTCTGTAATTAAAATCATTAATTGCAGAAAATAGTGGCTCTTTAAAGCTATAATTTAGCAAGGTTTTCGGCATTTGCGGATTTGATTTAAAAGGTTAATGGGGGAACCCAGGAAACCACCACCTCAGATGATCCGTGCTAGGGTTGGGGTTGCAAGGAGGGGAGGAAGAATGGTCCACCACACAGAGAGATCTGCCCATTGCCCTGAACCTGCCACGTTAACAAGGTGTATTGAAAACTCGGGCACACTTATGCAGATGAGGCTCACAGAACAAGAGCAGGCGGAAGTCCCCTTGGGAGGCTGGAGGAGGGGAAAAAAAAGGGAAGAAACACAAAACCTGAAAAAGTAAAAAAGATCCCACATCCCTCCCTTGACACGACAGTACAACGGGATAGGAATCAACTTGGGAATTAAGCAAGTCAAACAGAAACCCTCCAAGTTTAAGCAAATCGTAGTTTATAAAAGCTAATAGATTTAAATGAGGCATGTAGTGTGGTTCTATAAAAAGCCTTCATTTGTCAGGGGACACCAGGAGTAGTTTGGTAGCTGAGCTAAGCAGGTAGTAACAGTCTAGGTATCTTAGAACGTCAGGATTGGCACTTCGGTGTTTCCCAAGGCAGAACTGCCAAGTGGAAGGTCTGATTTTGCTGTCTGAACTTAGTGCGATAGAGAGTTTGTTGGGATGGGCCCACTCAAAGGGTCTTAGGTGGCCTTGTTCATTCATATAGTTTTAGGAATGAGGATACAGATACCTTGCCACAGATCTTTAGGCCCAGGGCTTCCTTCTTTGCAAATGTGGCAATAAGGGTGGTCAGAGACCTGGCCCAGGAGAGAAGAGATCTGACTTTTAGGTAGGTCTCTTCTACTGACCTGTCCGGTAATTTGGCAAGGGACACGCCCTCTTTGGACTTCAATTTTCTAATCCACATGATCAGAAGAATAACTCTGGATCTTATGGATCAATTTGATCATTTATATGATAGTGTACATGATATAAATTCAAGGCAGTATGATAATTTTGGTACGTGGGACCTATTTAAAAAAGCTAAAGAAATGGCCCAATTCTGAGTGAACATTTGGGTAGTGGGTAGAGCTCCTCATTATGCGGTATGCATGTGTTTGTGAGTGGCATGCAAGTCTAAGGCAGTACATCGAGAGGGGTCACGCGGAGTACCAAATCTCAAGGTGAGAAGGGTTCTGAACAGACCATCTGGTCTACCTCCATGCAGGCAAATGACCAGACCAAGATAGGCGGCCATTAATTCCAACCACATTAGAACCAAATCATGCTCGTTTCTCCCTTTGCTCCTCAGGCCAGGGATAGGATAGAGAGAGGAAAAAACTACAAACAGGAAGGAAACTTGGATTCCAATCCCAGCGCTGGCATCAAATGTCTGTGGAACGTCAGGCAAGCCACTTCCTTCCTCTGGGCCTCAGTTTCCCCATCTGTAAAATGAATGGGTTTCAGTAGATGCACTCTTAAGGTTCCTTCCAACTCTGCTTACCTGGATGAAAATCTCCATCTCTTCCAGACCCAAGACTGCCAAGCTGACCAAAAGAAAGGAGCTAGAAGCTAGGAGAGAGAATGTGACGATAGAAAGCAAAATGAGAGGGGCCTACCTGGAGTTCTGTCTGAAAGAAGAACTTTTGTGGACACTGTGAGCAGTCATAGATCTTGTCTTCCTGCCCATGCACCGCAAAGATGTGTTGTTGTAGCTTGTTAGCCTGTACAAAAACTAGAAAGAAAGCAAAGACAGTCAGAGGGCTGAGAGCTACCAGGCCGCCTTCCAGTTCTGCTAGATTCAGCCACAACATACCACTCTCCAAAGCCCAGCAGATGACACATTCCTATCCATGAGACCTGCTCAGCCTCAATTTTCTCATCTGTAAAGTGGGGAGGATATTGATGGTTGTCCTGCTCACCTCCCAGGGTTGTTTTGAGGCTCAAACAAGATAATGGATGTAAAAGGGTTTTGCCAACTACAAAGCACTTTATAAATAGGAAGAGATTATTGTTACTATTCAGTGTCAGCCAGAATCCACCATCCAGAACAACATTCAGCAGGTGTTAAGGCTTGTTGATTAACTGAGATGACCTCTGAGGTTCCTTCTGGCCCTAGACCTATGATTTTGGGACGCTGTCACTAATTAATAATCAAAATAAGTTAGAGTTGGCGGAGGAGGTCGGTGTTGAGAGACCATCTCGTCCAACCCCATCACTTCATAAAGGACACTCTGGCCCAGGAGAGGAAAATGATTTGCTCAAGGTCACGAAGCAAGTTGGTGGCTTATGTGGTCCTCCGACTCCTCATGGTGCTCCTTACACCATCTGCCACGACTCTCCATGTCACTCAATCCAACCTTTTCTTTTGGGGCTACACTGAGCCCTGATAGGGCTCATCAGGAGATGCAGAGGAAGAAGCTAAGATTGTTTATGGGGAAAGGGAGTCAGGGAGCTCGAGGCCTGAGGAGTAAACGAAGGGAGACAAGAGGAACAGGGTTAGCCAAGGGAGGAAGGAGGTCCAGAGACTTAGCTCAGCTTCAGCATCTCGGCTTGGCATGAATAAATAAAAATCCCTGGCCCGTGCCCCGGGACTGTCACTGGGATCCTCCACCAGTTACCTCGTGTGCCTACAACAACCTAGAGCAGGCTCACCAAAGTGAGTGGGGAGAGAATGGCCCCAGTCTAGCTTGGGTGAGAGACTCAATGCTCCTCAGGGATGAGGAGTGGGCCTTTGCCAAAGCAAAGCTCCTTCTACCAACTCCCTCCGACTACATTCTGGATTTCCCAGTGTCAGGGAGCCCACCCATGGGGAAGACACAAGCCTGACTAGGCCCTGAGGGGTAGGGAGGAAGAGCCCCTGAAGCAGCTGTATCCCTGGGAACAGAGAGATCCATAGTTCCCCCCCGCCCTGCCCCAATCCCCACCTCCATGCTAGGCCAGGCTCTCCCTGGGGTGGGGCTTCCCACAGTGACAGACAGCAGATGTCGGGGGAGGCAGGGAGAACCCCCTCCCCCCCCACACTGGCTGCCATCTGGGCGGCACAGGGAGGGACAGGGAGGGCAAGGCCCTTGAGACTCACTCCCCCCCGCCCCAGCCTGGAAGGCTGTCAGATCACAGAGGGGAGGTAGGGGCACAGTTTGGCCTCTGTAGCCTGGGCAGCTGTCCAGGCCTAGGATCCAGGTCTGACCAAAGCAAGAGGATTGGGAGTTTTTCAGCAGAGGCTGCCCCTTGCTCCCTTCCAGCCAAGTTGCTGGGAGAATAGTGCAGACAGTCCATCGGCCAAGGCGGGGGAGGGGGGTCTACTCCCAAGGGAGATTATCCCCACCAGCATCAGTGGGCACAGGTGGCCCAAGCTACAGGCCAAGAGGAGCTTAAAAAGGTAGCCTGGGACAGTGTGGAGGAGGGAACTGAGCCAACTCTGGGAGGTGGGGGGATGAATCAGGGGACAGGCTCCAGGAAAAAATGGGGGCCTCATACACACAGTAAGAAAGCTCGATGGCAACGACAAGGATTTGGATTAGAACTTTCTAGCAGAGCCAAATTATTGTGTAAAAGAGTGAAAAACCAAGTGGGGGGCATGCAAAGGCCTGAAAATTTCTTGAAAATAATGACCACCAAAAGGAGACAAACACTCCATGTGACTAGGCTGGGTCTGAAGTAGAATAGATGTATAAGGGCTTTGAAAAACAATAAAAAGCACTATCCTTTATATCTCAGTTTGAGGGTCATGAAGTAGCTAGGGGCAAAGGTCAAGCCTATTTGCTTGATGCAGTCCTAACCAGTGTTAGGGGATTTCCTACTTCCCAGCTTATACCTTTGTTGGTTCCCTAAAACACCCATGAGTCATCCCTGTAGGAGCACTAAAGACGCTGGCAAACAGAATAATAATGATGACGATGATGATGATGATGATGACAAGGAGAATAATAATAATAATAAATTAATACCTACTCACATTTCTAAAGCCCTTTAAGGTTTAACAGGCAGTTTCACAACACTGTGAAATAGGTAGCAGTAGTATTATTCCCATACCATAGATGAAAAAACTGAGGCCCAGAGAGGCTAAGGAATTTGCCCAAAGTTACATGGCTAGTTAGCAGAAGAATAAGGCCCAAATCTCCTTGACTATAAGACCAGTGTTCTTTTTTCCATACCATGCTGCTTTTTCCACAATGAACTTTCATCAGAGATCCCCAGAGTTGTTAATAGGCATTCAGACAATTCAGGATGGTCCATGGTGAGTCTCTACCTCCCTCTTACTTCCTCCCCGGACAAGCACAGGGTTTTGACCACTCCCCTCTTCCCAGTCCATCAGGGAGGCCTTACCTGTAAAGCAAACAGGGCATTTGAACGTGCCTCCCATTCCCTCAAAGCTGTGCTCGATCAGGTGACAAAGAAGCTTGGCCGGAGAGTCAAACATCTGGTTACACAGCTTGCATTCGTGATTGATGCCTTCCTCTGCAAGGTTCAAATGATACAACTTGTTAGTGACACAGCAGATTAGCGTCTGAAAGGCAGGAGGCTGTGAGCCACGGCTTCCCCTAGAATCCACCTAGTCAACAGCTCTTGCTCCCTCCTCCCCTCAGCTCCTGCCCCCGCCCTAACCACATCATGCACCCCAGCATAACCCCCGGTGTGCACAAAACACTAGGCATGGGATTGGGGACAATTTGGGGCCCGGGGCAACTGTTCTCAGTGTAGTGTAGTGTGTCTAGCACTCAGCACAGAACCCAGATAAACTGGAGCCTTCCTGAAAAGAGTGGCAACAGGGTAGCCACAATGACCAGGGGATCCAGGACCACGTAATATGAGATTCTGCTAAATATTGAAGGATGTTTAGGCTAGAAGTAGAGAACACTTAGGGCTGTCATGGGGATCAAAGGATTCAAGTAACATTGTATAACTTCAAATGAGAGAGAGCTAGAGCCAGTGGGCAAAAATCAATCAATCAACAAGGATTTGTTAAGTACACTATGTAGCACTATGCTAGGTACTGGGGATACAGGGGCAGAAGTGAGATAGCCCCTGTCCCTCAAGAAACTTACATTCTACTTGGGGGAAAAAGAGATACTCACAGATAAGTAAATACAAGATACAAATGCTTTAAAAATGGAGTACTAAGGGGCAGCTAAGTGGCACAGCGGATAGAGTTCCAGCCTTGGAGTCAGGAGGACCTGAGTTCAAATCCAGCCTCAGACACTTGATACTTACTAGCTGTGTGACCCTAGGCAAGTCACTTAACCCTGATTGCCTCACCAAAAAAAAAAAAAATGGGGCACTAACAAACAAATGGAGGAATCAGGAAAGGTCTCTTGAAGGAGGTGGCAATTAAGATGAACCCTAAAGGAAGCTAGAGGTTCCAAGATATAGAGGAAAGAGGGAGAACATTCCAGGCCATATGGATAGTCTGTTCAAGGGTATGGATGAGCATTGAGAGATGGAATATTGTAGAGAAGAGTATCTAGGCCAGTTTGGCATATAGAGGGTATGAGGAAGGAAGGGAGGAAGGAGGAATAAAGAATGAAAGAAAGAAGAAATGAAGGAGAGAAGGACAGATGGAAAGAAGAGAGGAAGGGAAGGAAGGAAGAAACAAAGGAGAAAGGAAGGAAAGAATAAAGAAAGAAGAAATGGAGGAGAGAGGAAGGAAGGAGGAAAGAAGGAAGGAAGGAAGAAAACAAGCAAGAAAGGAAGAAAAAGAAAGAGAGAGAGAGAAAGGAAGGAAGGAGGGAGCATTTCTGAACTTTCTATACATAAAGCACTCTTCTACTGCTGGCAATAAAACCGAAAAGTCAGACAGTCTCTGATCTCCAGGAGCTCATGTTCTAATGAGAGAGACGACACGTATGGAAGGCTTTAGCTACAAGTAAGATGGAAACATCCCGTGATTTTAGGGTGTGGTAGCAAAGCAGGTGATGATGCTTCTTCTTTAAGTGTCATTTCCACTGATAAAATCCCATCAATTTCTGATGTTTCGGAGGAGTGACGTGGTCAGGCTTGCAATTTAGGAATATCAAAATTTGGCAGCGTATAAAAGATGGACTGAATGTAGGGGGACCAATTTGGAGGTTACTGCAAGAGCCAGGGGAGCAGAATAAGGGCCCGGACAAACGCAGCCATGTGTGAGTGCAGAGGAGACAATGGATGCAAGAATCAGCAAGGCTTGGCCATGGATTGGATATGGGGCAGGCGGGGAGTGAAAGTGAAGAGCTGAATAGGATTCCTAGAATTGAGAGAGGCAGACTTCACCTCAATACAAAGAAAAAACTTCCCTGAAATTAGAGAAGCCTAGAAGTGGAATAAGCTATTTGTGGATGGACCGAGTTCCCTCTCACTAGAGGGGTGAAAGCATGACTACTTGTCAGGGATATCAGTACAGTGGATTTCTGGCTCACTAAGGATTAGACTAGATACCTGAAGACCCTTCCAGCCCTGAGATGCTACATGCGTGATTCTGGGAGTGTAGCTGAAGTCACCATCTTATGACCTGAATACACTGCCTCTTAATTATATGCACTAAAGGAGAAAGACCAGTGGTGCAGATAATCCCAAACCACAGATGGTCCAAGAGTTATTTATACTTGGCTCTGAAATGCATTTTGTGATTGACAGAATTGACCTATGTGAGTACAGGTGGTTTTTGTTGTTCAGTTGTTTCAGTTGTGTCTGACTCTTTGTGACTCCATTTGAGGTTTTCTTGGCAAAGAAACCACTCTGGCAGGAGTGGTTTGCCATTTCCTTCTCCAGCTCATTTTACAGATGAGAAAACTGAGGCTAAGCGATTTTTTCCAGGGTCACACAGCTAGTAAGTGTCTAAGGCCAGATTTGAAATCAGGTCTTCCTGGCTCCAGGTCTGGTAACTTTATCCACTGTGCCACTGTGATTTAGGCTAATATGAAAACAAGAGAATGCTGCATTTGGAGTCAGAAGACACTGTTTATGATCCTAGCTCTGCTATTTAATTACTAGTATGACATTGGACAAATCACTTCTTTCTAGTCCTCAATATTTTCATCCATAAAATAATCGGTTTTGGACTAACATTGCCTCCAACTCACAATTTTATAACTGTGAATTTTTTATTTCTGGGCACAGAGCTCAGTAGTGAGCTGGGTGGTAAAGGGAAGCTGGGTCTGAGATTTTATAAATTTGCCAAAGAAAATCCATAAAGTAGATAACATACACAAACAATGGACGGATAGACAGAATGCAACTCCTCAAGGGCACAGACTATTTCATTTTAGTCTTTGTATGCTCAACACCTAGCACAGTGACTGACATATATAAAGTACCAAATGAACGTTTGTTGATTGATTAAATAAAGAATGATCTGTATACCTTTCACTCTCTACTAAAAGGGGGAAAAAAACCTAATCTATCTTTGCAATTTGAGATTTTCTGAATCTCAGTTCTTGGGTAATCATTTCTCCTCTCTGAGCCTCAGTTTTCTGTAAAATAAGGTAGTTAGACAAGGTCATCTCTAAGGCTCTTTCTACTTTTAGAGGCTATGGACCCAAATCCTCATTCTAATCATATGCCAACTACCCTTTATCCCTAAGGCCCAGTAATGGGTACCAGTGTCCATTATGAGTGGAGAAAGAGAGAAAGGGTTGTAGTATGTAAGAGTCAAGGACCTATACTTATTCTCAGGACATTCTAACTCTTCTCACGGGAAAATTAGCCCAACCAAGAAAAATAAGTACCCTGAAATTCCCTGAAAACCCAGGAACCAGGAGTCATGTTTGAAAGAACTGCATTGCTGGCTGGAAGAAAAAGGAGACATCTGATCTGGAATCACAGGTTCTATCTTCAGGTCCCCCAACACTGGGACGGGGATGAGAACTGAAGGAGGGACCCGGTAGGTACCCAACTCCTAGTCTAGGCAGTAACTAAACCATGACATACACAGATACCAGGCGGGCTTGCCCCACATAACACACCGGCTGTAATCTACTGGGTATTTGACATGTCTCAGGAGCTGCTGCAACTAGGACATCTGTGCAGATCTGAGGTCCAAGTGAAATCTTCATTTAAAGGAAAAATTTCATTGAAAAGAAAAGTTTCTGTGCCTGAGGCTGGCTCAGCGCGTATACACGCACCATGCGCATGCACACACATACATATACACACACCTGCCAGGCTCATTCACACCACTTCCATTCCCTGGGTGAGGCTAGATTTCATCTCCATTAGAAAAGTCAACCTTATGTGTAGGGAGAACAGACAGCCACTTAAGGAGCAGAACTTAAGAAGCACAGGAAGGCCCCAATAGCTCAAGACACCTCCAGATCTCTGTGTCTCAACAGCCTGTCCTGGCAGGACCTGAAATTCCACTATTGGAGAGCCATACCATTCTGTCTTAAAGGCTTTTGGGTCTCCCAATCAGAAAACAGATACTCCCAGGAACATCTTAAGCCATTATCAGACATTAACACCTTAGCCCTGGAGAGCTAGGGGTTTATCAGATTGGTTTATCAGATGGCTTTCCAAGTGGGACGTCTACAAGAGATCAATATGCTCCCTCTAGTAATGGGACATAACAATGAGAGACTACTAGGGGAAAGTGAGTGGTTCAGAGATGGGAAGAGACACCACTGACTTCACCACTGAACTGAGGCCAAGCCCAGCTCATAATGATGGGACTGTCTGGCGTCTGGACGAAGAGGCATCAGTTAAGAAATTGCTTCCCAATCCATATGCCAATTCCTCCTGATCAGCAGGTCCCACTAAGTTCAAGCACTGTTCAGAGTTGGAAAAGAAGCAAGAATTCACAGGATAACAGGGTTTAGAGCAGGCAAAGACCTCAGAGGTAACTAATTTAACCCCTTTATTTTACAAAGGAGTAGCCTGAGGTCCAAAGGGGTTAATTAATTTGTCCAGAGTTAACAGAGCTGAGATTTGAATGTAATTTAACTACAAATCTAGCATTCTTTCCATTTGACTTTCCATACTACCTCTTGGGGAGGACAACAGTACACTATTCCCTCATTGGGTCCAATTCATCTTGGGCTAGTTAGGTATTAGGCTGATTTGAGAATGTTCAACTCTTGACATAGTAACAGTAGTAGTAGTAGCAGCAGTATCAACAGCAATAGCGGCAGTAGCAGTAGCAGTAGCAGTAGTAGTCAGTAGTCAAGTTTAGACACGGCAGTATACACTTGATCATCAGGCCCTTTAGACCCACAGACAGGTCTGTATGGTAGAAAGGGTGTGGAGTCAAGAAGTTCTAGGTTCAATACTATTTTCAACATTTGCCAGCCACGGGACCATGGTTGTCACTTAACTTCCCCGTCACTAAACAATTTCCTCATCTGTAAAATTGGGGAAAAAAAATACCTACATCCCACAGAGTTGTTGTGAAACTCCAATAAAAATGATTTACTTGAAGCAATTTGAAAACCTCAAAGTATTTTATAAATGTTATGTTACCACGATGAAAATGGACAGATAACAAACATATTTAACAGGATATATCAAATGTTGTTGTTCAGTCATTTCAGTAGTGTCTAACCCTTTGTGACCCCGTTTGGGGTTTTCTTGGTAAAGACATTGAAGTGATTTGCCATTTTCTTCTCCAGCTCATTTTACAGATGAGGAAACTGAGGCAAACTGGGTTAAGTAACTTGCCCAGGGGCACACAGATAGGAAGTGTCTGAAACTGGACTTGAACTCAGGTCTTCCTAATTCTACTTCCAAAGCTCTATCCACTGAGCCACTGGCTACCTCCCATACAGAACATTGGGCTTTATCTAAAACTTCTCCTGAGATTATAATAAACAAAACACTCCTCATCCTTTAATATCTGGTTCATTCCAGCTCATTCCACCTCTTCTCTGAAATCTTCTCCCACAATGAGCCCACACCAAGCTCCCTTCTTCTGTCTGTACCACTTGGTTTAGAACTCAATCACATCCTGCTTCCCATCACTATTAACTGTTTTATGCAGACTCATCTTGTATCCCCAAATGAACTGTGAACTCTTTAAGGTCAGGACCTATGTGTACTATTTCTTCTTATAGCCCCCCAGCACCAACCATGCTAAGAGATGAGCACAAAGAACATTCTCAAGCCACGTGACGTGGTAGGAAGAGTAAAGGACTGATTGTCAGGAGAGGTTCTAGACCCAGTTCTGCCACAAATCCATGTCTCTAGGCCTCAGTTTCCTCAACTATCCAAAGCAAGGGTTGAACTCACTGGTCTCTAAGGTTCCTGCCAGCTCTGCTACTCTATGATTCTATGAATCTATCCAAACAGAAGAGAAATCCCTCCTGGGTAATTTTGTAAGCACACACACTCTCCCCTCCCTTCTTCCTCCACCCCCCCCCCCACTCCCTGCTGATCTCCAGCCCCGAGCCAGTCCTCAGGGCTGCCAGGCTAAACCTAGGAAAGGACGATTTACGAGAGCAATGCCGAACAGGGGCCCTTACCCACTTTGCTGTGAATGGAGACATGACCGTCTGATGCACAAACACGAAGAGGACAAAGAAAGCCCCTGCAACTTATAAATCAGAGAAATCATGTCTGACATTCACTTTCCATTCTCTGAGTGCCGGGCTATTCATCAATCCATTCTCCTCTGATTTATACAAGCTCTACCAGGTAAGGAAAACACCAATATTCGTAAATATGCACACACAAACACCCCTGGAATTGAAAGCTCAGGTACTGGGTGTCTAAATGCCTGTAATTTACATCAAAACACAGTCCAAAATCTGCATGTGTCAATATGAGTCTCGGGCTAATTATTATAAGGGCCTCACAGTCAATTAGGTGTTTCTAGCTCTATTTCCTCCCTCTCCTCCCAGACCCTCCACATATTTTTAAAGAGTTAAACCCTAGAAGGGAAACAAAAATAAAACAAACTAAAAATGGGATGAAAAATAATAAAGCGTAATGGGTTCCCGCAGATCTGGGAATCTCTCCCACTTGAGGCGAGACCTTTGATTTGCAAATCCACTTCTGAATTATAAGGCCTTCTCCTCACTGGCAGGGGGTTTGGATACACTCCCACAGGAGTCCATTATGTGTTTCTCTGTCTATAAAACCATCCAGCAAAAAAGAGAGAGAGAGAAGGAGAAAGGGGGGAGGGAGGGAAAGGGGGAATGGAGGTTGGGGAGAAGAGGAGATGACTACCATGGTTAGCTGGAAAAATGTTTCTTTTTCATGCATGTACATCCCCCCAAATATGAAAATGCCCAAGGATAAAATTGCCACTATAATCACTCTCTCCTCACTGGCATTTACTACCTCTCTCATTTTGAACAGCCACAGATAGCTGCACCTTCGGAGAATAACTTTCTTGAATTATATAAGAGCAAACGGCCGCACGGAAGCCACCTCTGAGCCAAGTGACAAAGCTCTGTCTGGGAGACCACACACTCCACTCAGGCGTGGGGCACTGGGCTTTTGTGAGTGAAAACACACAATTGCTCCTCCGATTTCCCTCATTTCTCTTCTCACCACCCACCCCCCCACCCGGTTTTTTTTTCTTCTACTAACACATGACAGACATCTGTAAGAGAGACCCACGTAACTGGCAAATTATACAGCCCCACTCATTTGTAAAATAAAATGCAGATTTCAACTCCTCTCTCTGCTAGATCTCTCCTCTTGCTTCCATGTAAGCGAGGTGTGGCTCAAGAAATTTATTGATTTATTGTTTTGGGGTGGTTGTTTTTTTAAATGATGAACAAACATGAACCAGCAAACATGATCCCAAGGTCCTCTTTCTTTCTTTCTCTCTCTCTTTTTTTCTTCTTCTAGGCATGAGAATAATAAGCGTTAATTTTACACTACATTTCTCAAAAAAATAATAGGATGTGCTCTTGCTTAAAACAAGCTGGCCTGCTGGATTCTTTCAGGCTGAAACTGTGTCAACCCAAAAGAGGAGCGGAGTGCTTTGTGTAAAAGTATCGTGGGGAGATGATAGTATCCTGTAATGTTCTCAGTACCTACTTTTGTCTCCAAAAGCATTTGATCCCTGGCAGACACATACTTATTTCCATACTGGTCTTGGGGGAAGCCAGAAGGAATGAGAGCTGATTATCAGAATCCTGAAGGTGAAACCTGGGTGGAACCCGCTGATGTCAAAGGCAGGCATTTGTATAAATTTGGAGGTACATAATTTACTGCCTGTTAGCGAGGATTAGTGGGTTGCAGTGACCCAAACGGGCTGTGCTGGTGAGGTGCCAGGGCATTGTTCTTAAGTTCAAACACATTTGAGTGTGACGGGTGCTAGACATATCGATAGGCCACAGAATGCCACTCATGGTGGGAGGCTGCCTGGCCCATTTTAGACTGGAGACATGCTTCTTCTTGAAGTCATCTCCCTAGAGGCAAAGTGGGTTTGTTGCACACAGTCATGGGCCACTAAGACTAGGAAAGAGTCAGGAAGCAGTGCCTCCTAATGAGGATATGATATAATGAACAATGCATGTATGCATACATGTATGCATGTACGTATGTATCACTGAATCATAGTTGATATCAGAGATCACTAAGTCCAATCTCTCTCCTTCATTTTAAAGATAAGGAAATTGAGACCCAGAGAAGTGAGATAATTTATCCAAGGTCCAAACATCAGATGAACTTCCAATTCTACAGAGAGGAAAATCTAGCAAAAGACTACCAAAAGCATTCCTTGAGTGCCAATGAAAAAGCCATCGCTTGGGATGGCAGAAACAGGGCTGACTCTGAAGTTTGAAGACCTAGGTCTAAATCCTGCTCCTATACTTCTTGTCTACTTGGCCCTATGTCCTTTAACCTCCCTAGGCCTCAGTTTCTTCATCTGTAAAATGCACAAGTTAGATGAGACAGCCTCAGAATTCCCTTCCAGCTCTAAATCTCTGACCCTCTGATTCTAAGCAGGTAGTTCTGCACCCAAGACAAAATCAAGCCACTCTATCCTGTTGGCATAGGATAGCAGATGAACATTTGCTTTGCTTTTCTGCATTCCCTCAACTCTAGGTGCCCTCTGCGAGTGACAGCCTTGCCTCAATCTTGCTACAGTTCTGCCAGTGGGTATGGGTGCCCTCTCTCTTTCCACCTAAGAGAGCTGAACAATAAAGGGGGGGAGTCTATTTTTACCAGCTGTTAGAACTTAGCAAGGGGATGGGAGTGGGAAGATTCCCAACTGCATGGGAAAGGCATTAAAGACAATGCAACACTCATTCCTTGACTAGACAGGGCAATCCCAGGCAGTGGCATCCTAACAATGGTACATATTTGCTTTGGCACCAGACTCAGAGGTAATATGGAAGAACAATCTTGCTGCTGTGGAGCGGTAAAATCCCTGAGTTACCAGCACTTGTAATGAACTTTGCCAGATTGAAATTCCACAGCACCAAACACCAGGAAGTCCATGCCCACAGATCATGCCCCAAAGAGACCAGCCTGAGGGAGCTTCCACTGAGTGCTGCGAGGAATGCTTTCACTGGGTCAGACAAATGGATACCAGGAAAAAAAAATGCAAGGCTTCAGGAATAAAGGAGGAGGAGGAGAGCCCATTTGTTCACTGGAACAAATGAGGATTTAAGAGGGCAATCTGGGAGGAGGAAAGACACAAGGAGATGACCCTACTGACACCATCCTAATAAATGGCTGTAAACAGGCTAGGAGATGGGATTGTGAAATACAGTACAATAGGGAACTCAGCCCTTTGTTTCCCATAATGAACAAAGAGTGTACAGTTGCAACAGAATGGTGGGGTATGTGTGGGGTCAGCAATAACATCTCTACAGCCAGATCAGGCTGTTTATTTATTGATTTGTCATTAAATACTGGAAAGAAATTCATCAGGCCAGGCTTGGGAATGGTATAGAGATGGGGGTTGAGGATGGGGGGAAAGGTGAAAATAGAATTTACAATGGGAATGCGTGAAGGTCAAATCAGGAAAGGAGGTCTTAGAAAGTATTTTGGGGGGGGCAGAGGGGGAAGGGATCACACATCCATCAGAAGAAAAGGATTGGGAAGGCAATGAGACATGTATGTGGATATGATTGTGGAGTACACGTGTGTGTGTGTGTGTGTGTGTGTGTGTGTGTGTGTGTGTGTGTGTGTTGGGGAGTGGGGAGCAGTGCCCAATACAACTAGCCCCACAACATTAAGAGCCTCCCAGCAATTTAACATCACTTGTCACTCAGGGAAGGCAGCTCTTGCTGGACAGCCCACACCTCCACAACCATTTTCTGCTTAGATATTTTTACTAACTAATCCAGGAGGATTGCTGTGCGCCCTCCCTCCCACCCCGAGGGAATGCCTTCCCAGGCCTTTCTCTTGAGGAGGGACCCAACTCCCGGAGTCCCAAGGGTCTCTGGAAGACATAAACGAGCTCTGGCAGCCTGAACCAGGGCCCCACCGGGATGCAGAGACTCTTCAAAACAGAGCCTTGACAATTAAGCAGTCTGAGTTTTGAAAGGCCTGGGATTGATGGCGTGGACAGTGAAAATATCACCTGGGGAGCTGGGTGTAGTCCTCTGGAGGTTGCCTGAGGTCAGTTGCCATGGCAACGCAGAATGAGCTCAACCTTGTAACTGACCCTTATCTTTTTTTGATCTGTGGGCCACTTGGGGCCAGGGCTGGAAATCAACTGGAAAATAATCCGGTCACATATCAGAAAGAAAACTATTTATACTTATTTATCTGGGTACCACCAATATCTTGCTTTGACGACTATGCCACATTAAACAGGCCTTGTGCCACGACGGCTAAGCCCCTGTACAATGATGCTTTGGAACTGGATAGAGGACAACTGGATTCCTCCCAACTCTGAACAAAATGTACCTGTCCACATGCATGAATGGCTGAGGCTGCACATTAAAAAGAGGAGAAGAATCAAGCCTTTACAACACTGTTTGTTACTGTTGGGGGTCGTCTGATGCTCTGGGCTTCTACCTTCTAGCTCAATAAACTAGAATGACCCCCAAAGTCCAGAAAATAGACCACAGGGACATCTGCTCTTGGTTTATGTTTAAGTATATGGTTTTTAATTGGATTTGATGGCTGAAATTTTTATTATTTTTTTGTTCTAGGCCAAGAAGAGTTTGAGGCAGACATGTATCTCCATCAGCATCTGGATGCCAGTCTTGGAGAAGATGTTTTAAAGAAAGAATGCAAAGAAGCTGATCACTGGAGGCCTTCTTTTCCATTTTCAAGGCAGCATTAGGCCAGCCTTGCAAGATACTGCACCTTCCTCCTTGAATTTCCTGAATGCAGCTGACAACAGTCCAAAGTTTGCCTCTGGATGGTGTTATTCCATATTAAATGCAAATTAAATGAAATGTTTATCTGTTACACTCCAAGCTCAAAACTGGAGACTCCAGAAGACTGATTGGAGCAGATTCCAGGGGCTGATTCCCCCTTGGGGTGAAGGAAACTGGATCGTGGGTAGGGGTTGGCTCAGTTCAAGAAGGAAAACATGAAAACCTGCTACAGATTCATCATCCCAACATATGGGAGTATCTCATATTATTTCACCTATTCCTTTTTTTCGTCTGCACCTTATGCTCAAGAAAATGGCAAAAGCCTTGGGTCTGAAATCCAGGAGAACTGGCCTCTAGTCTTGGCTTTGCCACTAACTCTATCATGTGACCTTGAGCCAATCATTTTACCCTTCATTTTCTATTGTTGTGAGCCCAAGATGTTATAATACATTCAAAATCACTTTGGAGAGGCAAAAACCATTATACCAACATGAAGAATGATAATGAATATTATTATTATTACCAGCATGGCTCTCCAGCCTCTAGATCAGAGCCCAGGGTGTTGTAAATTTGCAATGGCAGAGGCCCCTATGTGTTTATTCTGGGGGTTGGAGAATTCCATTCCTCCTCCAAGAGCCCCAGCCAACAGAGGATTTTGTCCCATGTGGTCACAGAGAGGGTGAATGTTATTGCATCCTGGGGAGCTGGAACAGGAAAAGCACTGCTTCTATCATCTGCTAAACAAACAGCACAGATGGACAGCTAGGGACATCCACTTGGAGACAATGGATTCCGAAAGTCTTCATCAAGCATGTGCCCCAACAGGAAGTATGTTTCTATGGATCTATAGGAATAAATACACAGAGCTAAACAAAATTTTAAACCAGTGTGTGTTCAAGGGACTCATTACAACACCAGTTATGTGCATGCCAGGCATCTGCTACACCCTGGGGATATACATTACGATAAAAAATAAGCATTTAAGAGCCTACTATGTGACAGGCACTGTGCTAAAAACTGAGAATACAAAGACGTAAGTGAAACAGTTCCTGTGTTCAAGGGGATTATTTTCAACTTTAGAAACCTATATGCCTGGCCTTCCTATGGATGGATGTAATGTATCTTCTCTTGTTTCTTTAGGCCAAACTCTTAGTCATTTCCCTCTTTTTTCCTTTTCCATTTTAAAACTTGGACCAAATCTTCATGGAGAAGATAAACAATAGCAGGGACGTGGGATGTGATGGAAAGAGCATTGGCTTTTTTTTTTGGAGGGGGTAGGAGTTGATTTTTTAGGATCTACAAAGGTGTGTTTAAGATTTCTACCTTTATGAATTTTTTTTAAAATACAGGATTTACTTTTAACATTTTTTGTTTTAAGTTCCAAAGTCCCTCTCTCCCTCCAGTCCCTCCCTTACCCATTGAGAAGGTAAGAAATATGAGACCCATTATACATGTGAAGTCATGCAAAACATATTGCCATATTAGACATGTTTTAAGAAAAAGTGAAAAAATAATGTTTCAATCTGCACTCAAGAATTTATCAGTTCTTCTTCTGGAGGATAACATTTTTTATCATGAGACTTTTGGAAGGGCACTGGATTTTAAGTAGGGGATGTATATCTGAATCCCAGCTCTGTTATTTAGTGACCTATGTGATCTTGGGAAAATCTCTTAACCACTCAGAGCCTCAGTTCACTCTTTTTACAGTGAGGGGGTTGAAGCAGATGATCTCTCCAAGGCCTCTTTGAGCTCTGACTCCTATCATTCTGTGATCTCTTGATTTAAGCTATGACTTACAGCTCTGTTCATCTGACTCGTCCTAGGTCTTACCTAGCCCTTTCATGACAACTTGATAAACAAAAAGGCGCCCAATTCTGAAACACTCCAAGTTCAAGAGCTTCCAAAAGAAAAAGCAGCATGTCCAGATTCAATTAAATTCAATAAATATTTCTGAAGTGCCTACTATATACAAGGCAATATGCCAAGCCCTGATAGCACAAAGACAAATATGATTTAATGCCTGCCCTCAAAGAGCTTACATTCTATTGGATTTCACTAAGCTATAGGATGCAAATGAAATAAACCTTGCTTATGTTGCCTTGGACTTAATCTAGTCATATTTATCAACTTCTTAAAAATCAGTGGATGTGGGGGCAGCTAGGTGGCGCAGTGGATAGAGTACCGGCCCTGAAATCAGGAGAACCTGAGTTCAAATCCAGCCTCAGATCAAATACTTGACACTTACTAGCTGTGTGACCCTGGGCAAGTCATTTAACCCCAATTGCCTTAAAAAAAAATCAGTGGATTGTAGAGGACAGATTTCAATCAAATGACTCCAAGAATCTCTCAATTCTTATAGACACTTAGCACCCTGACTCAGTGTTCCAATCATAGAAAAGAGGTAGCTCAGGAGCTTGGGACCTTCAGAATTTATTGGCCTAAACAGGTCACCCACAGCAGAGAAGACAACATCTTTTCTTAGAATGTCAGGAATTTGGAACTCTACCAAGGACTCCCCTCCCCTTGTGTCCAGAGCATGTGCAGAGTATTTTAATCTTTAGAAGTCCAGAGTCATTCACCTCAGACTTCCTCTGAAGAATTCACTGGTTGAAAATATAGTCCTGATAGGTGAGGTTTTGTTTGTTTGGGCTTTTTTTTTTTGGCCATATCTTGCCAAAAACCATGACAAGTTATGTCATTTCCTAATCATTTCCAAACCATGCCCCCTTCCTCCCCTACTATTCAATCTCATCCCCTTTCTAACTGCCCTATTAGAATGTAAGATCTTTGAAGACAGGGACTGTCTTGTTTGCTTGCATTTGTATACCCAGAATTTAGCATAATACTTACTTGGTACTGGGTACTTGGCACTAGGTACTTAATACAACTTCCTTCCTTCTTCCCTTCCTTCCTTCTTTTGTTATAATACACTATACTCCTACCGATGTGTGCTATAGATTAGCAGATTAAAGTTTTCCATGCTGAGGCAATATGCTATAAATCTATTGTGTTAATAATCCTCAGATTAATGGCCTCTAATAGTATACAATTAACGTGACAGGCAGACTGCAAAATAGCTGTTGTCACCTATCTTCTCAGTGATACATGGATTACATTGGTCACGTAAACTTCCACCATAGGTTTCCTGCCACCCCCTCACCCCTGGAGCTGTTGACACCATTTCTGAGCCAGACAACATCACAACAAAACCAGACAGAAAGCATTAACACACTGATAACACAATTCAGGTAATATTTTCGAACAGTCTCCATGACCAGCCTTTAAACACAACTGCCTCTAGAGTTACGACTTTTGAGTTTTAAAAAGCTAGCCAGAGCTCAGCTTCCAATTTTTGTTTGGCAGCTACCTCCTCCAAGAGGGCTTCCCTGACTGATCCATCCTGGCTCTGATCACCCCAAAAGCTCTACAATGTGCATAAGAGTAGTGAAGAATGGTAAATGATCACATAGGAAGGCTGATAAGAGGTAAATGAGATCTTTTGTTTGTTTTTTAACAAACCTATCCAAACATACATCTGATTAAGTAAGTGTTGTCTCCAGAAGTTACCACAAAAGGCTACAGACCTATTTCAAAAATGTAATCACTGATCAAACCATTTAGAGCTAGTAATACAAACTGCAAGAAAATCTGTCACATTATCTTCACATCTTGTATGTGTTTTTACATTCCTGTATTTGAGTTCTTGTATATTTTCATACCCACAAAGTCTCACTTCTCTCTTCTTTTCTCACTCCTTTCTCTTTTCTGTCTCCTTCTCTTTTTTCTACTCTCTCCTTTCCTCTTTTCTGTCTCTCCTTTTCTTTCCCTCTTTTCTCATCTTCTCCTTTTTCTCAAATCTTTTCTTCCCCTTTTCTCTATTCCTCTTTTCCCATGTATTTCTCTTTTCCAGTCTCCCCAATTATTCTATTTCTCCTTTTTTCTCACATCTTTCCCCTTTCTTTTCTTTCTTCTCCTTCCCCTCCCCGATCTTTCTCCCTCTTCTGTCTCCCCTCTTCTCTCTCTCTCTCCTCTTTCTTTTGTCACCTCTTTCTCCCCATTTTCTCAATTCCCCTCTTTTCTTGTCCTTCTTCCTCCTTCCTCCTCCCACCTTGTTTCTCTCCCTATCTCTCTCCTCTCTATTCTTGCTCTGTCAAAACATAGCAAGTACAGACCATTCCTGTGTTGGGTCCAATGAACCTCCAACCCCACCCCACACCTCCTTGCTGAAAAGCAGACTCAAGCTTGTTGACAGATTTAGTTTTCACAGCTGAGTCTACCACTAGAGAGCTATGAGGCACAGGCAGGCATTATCAAGGGAGCAAGCAGGGTCTCCTCCAGAGAATTGGAGAAAAAAAGAAAATAAAGGAAAAGGGCTATCTGAGATGATGTGATCAACGTGATTGCCCAGAGGTATGATTTAGTGACTGGAACAGTGAAGTCCCAGGTCCTCAGCAACAAGCTGGCAATCCTCAGTCAAGTTCAGTCAGAAATCATTTACTTTTTCTATAAAGTTCCTTGGTGATAAGGTAAATACAAGATTTAGATAAAATCCCTACCCTCATGAAGCTTACAGAGAGTTACAAGTAGAGTTACAAGATATATACACAGAATACTATACTTCAAAGTCACATTATTTCAATGATGTATGGAGTGCTGGACCTGGAATCAAGAAAACCTGAGTTCAAATCTAGCCTCAGACACTTACTAGCTGTGTGACCTGAGCAAGCCACAATCTCTCTCTGCCTCAGTTTCCATAAGGAAATAATAATAGCATCTACTTCCCAGAGCTGGTGTGAAGAAAAAAAATGAGATCATATTTGTAAAGTCCTCTATAAATTTTAAAGTGCTATAGAAACTGCTAGCTATTTATTAATAATAATAGTAATAATTTAATATTATTATCAGTATGGCTATTTCTCTATCCTCTATGCAGAGAACAACCACCTCTCATGTTTGCAATTCTCTTCCACCTCATTTCGACCTCCCTGGCTTCCTTTGAGTGTCAGCTCAAATCTCACCTTCTAGAAGAAGGTGCCCCCCTTAATGCTAGATACAGCCTTCCTTCTGAGAATCTCTCCAACTTACCCTGTCTATGTCTGGTCTGTCTATGGTTGCTTGTGTATTGTTTTTCCCACTGGATTGTGAGCTCCTTCAGGATAGGGATTGTCTTTTGCCTTTTATTTGTATCCTTAGCAAAATGCCTGGCATATAGTAACTGATAATTTAACAAGTGAATCCCAACTCTGAACCTGAGGAGATAACTTGGCTTTCATGCATCTGAAAAAATTCATCAATTGTTGGCCAATCATCTGATGATGAGATTCTCCAGATTTGGTCAGGGTACTCCTTGGACATGCAAGTCCATCACGGGATCCATATTAGAAGCCTTTCATACTGGATGGAACCAGTCAGAGATTGTGCTCCAATAGACCAGCTACCAAGAAGCCAGGATGCCCTTTCAGCCACAATAAAGCATCTGAGGACGATGTCAGTGGAAGGATCAAGTAGACACTGGAGGCTCTTTGTAGGTTTAAAGAGTATCCCTAAAGGTGTCCACAGCCCCTCTTTCCTCTTAGATTAAGACACACATCAATACACACAAATAATCATCATCCTTCTAAATCTCTCTCTGACACTGTCAATCACCCCCTTCTTTGTGGTGCTACTTTCTTCTGGTTTTCCTTACTACCTCTCTGGCTGCTCCTTCTCACCTTTGAAAGCTCTTCATCCAGGTCATGCCTGCTCACCTTAGGTGTCCCCGAAGGTCTGTCTTTGGTTCTCTTCTCTTCTCCATCTGAACGATTTCACTCGGTGATTCTCATCAATTCACATGAATTCAATTATCATTTCTCCACAAATAACTGAGTTCTATTTATTTAGCCTAACCTTCCTCCTGACCTCCAGTCTCACATCTCCAACTGCCTACTGGACATTTCAAATTGGATGTGGACAGTGTAAACTCAACGTGTCCAAAACCAATCTCCTTGTTCTTATTCTCACAAGACAGACACTCCATTTATTGGACCCAGTGCCTTTCCAATGACTATCCCCCATGCCTGGAAGGCTCTTTTCCTTGTCTCTGCTTCCAGCCTTCATTCAAGACTCATCTCAAATTCTACCTTTACCAAGAAGTCTTTCACACTCCACCTCAATTGTAGTTCCTTCCTTCTGAGATTGCCTCCGATATACCTTATTTGTAAAAATAGATCTTATTTGTACATGCTTGTTTGCGTGTTATCGCCCAAATTCGAATGTGAGCTTCTTGAGGGTAGGAACAATTATTGCCTTTCTTTGTATCCCCAGCACTCAACATAGGCACATAGTAACACATTTTTAGAATGTGTTTGGAAATCTCTTCCCCCCCCGCAACCATGGCTTTGGGATATACCCGATTTCATGGTGCACTGGTCAGGCTAACTCAAGCAAAATTTGGTGACCCTGACAATAACTCTTAGGCGTCTCTGAGCAGCTGAGAAAAACACAAAACAGTAACAGGAAGCAGCTTGGAGGAGACAAGTGTGGACTAACTTCTGAGAGGCGTAGGGATGGGGTGGGGGGAACGACATGGGGAGAGCCATCTCTAGGGCTGGTGAATTAGACAGCTTTCTATATTTCCATACCAAGTCAGTGAGCTGAGCGGCTGTCATTAGCACTGATGAGAGTTGCTCAGCTCAAGGCCCATGCACCCAGGCAAGAATTCACCCCTCACAATGGCTCAGGATTCTTGTTTGTTTTTCTCCTTTTTAAAGGGATGTTAGTTTAAAAAAAAGAAAGAAAGAAAGAAAGAAAAGGAAAGGGGAAAAAAGACTTCTCTCTGAATTCTCCCAATCTTATTATCACCATGGTAGTTCCAGGCCCTTGTCAACAGATGCTCAAACTACCACAACCTTGAAGGTCTTCCTCAAAGCATGGGGTAGTGAAAAGAGGACTGGATTTGGGATCTGGGTTCAAATCCACATTCTGCCTCTTACTATCTTTGTGACTGTGGGCAAGTTGCTTAACCTTTCTCAGCCTATTTACTCATCTGTGTAAAATGGTGATTAGGAATAAAAGCTAGGTAACTAACCTCTCCTGTCCCTTATAGCTCCAAAGCTATGATCCTGAGCTCTTTAATGATTCTGGACCATCCTACTTTATTGTTGTTCAGTCGTTTCAGTCATGTCCAACTTGTCATGACTCCTTTTGGGGTTTTCTTGGCAAAGATACTGGAATGATTTGTTTTATAGATGAGGAAACTGAGGCAAACAGGAAGTACTGTTTATATGCATACAGGTATACCCCTCACTGTTTTCTCATATTTTCATGTGTATGATGAGCTTTGTCTTCCCAGAAAGAATGTAAGCTTTTTTTGAGGACAGAGAATATGCTTTATGTTTCTTTTATGTCCCACTCACTCCTGAGCTCAAGACTGAGTGCACAGGAGATGTTCACTGACTCCTTAATGAGTACTTGCTGGCTCCAAGTTTCAGCAAAGGTAAATCCCAGTGCCCAACAAAGCCTTTTTGGAGGCCCAGACAGTTCTATCAGTTCTTCTGTCCATATGATGGCACAAGGTCATGGCAGAGCCAGGCTTTGGCAATGGCTAGGGCTAACAAAAGGATGCTGATGCATCAAAGATGGCCATTACCTACTTAGTAAATTCAGCAGGTTTTGATCCCTAGATTCATTTCATACACCAGCTCCTATAAGAAGACATCCCTGAATCCCCTCCTGGTTAATACGTGCCTTCCTCAGACTATCATGAATATAGTTATTTGGGTACAATTTGTGTCCTCTCTTCCTTCCACATTTCTGATAGAATGTAGGCTTGCTGAGGGCAGGAAATGTCTTTCATTTTGCCATTGTATCAGGCTGCTCGGTGGCCTAATGAATAGACTATTGGACCTGGAATCAGGAAAACGTGAGTTTGAAACCTCCCTCAGAGACTTACCAGCTATGTGACAGTGGGCAAATTGCTTACCCTCTGTTGGCCTCAGTTTCCTCATCTTTACAGTGGAGATAATAATAGTCCCCACTTCACAGAACTGTTAAAATCCAATGAGGTAAAAGAAGAAAAGCACTTTGGGAACTTTAAAGCCCTGTATAAATGCTAGATATAATTATTATTATTATTATTCTTGTGGCAGCAGCACCAAGTTCAATACCTTGTACATACTAAGTGCTTAATAAATGTTCTTTGGATTGCACTGGATCTTCAGTAGTAGGAAAGACCCAGGTCAAAAACCTGGTATCAACCTACTATTTCCTGCTCTTTTACTGAAAAATGGAACAATGTCTCCCTACCCCCATAAAGGGAAAACACATTCTCTTTTGTTAATTTTTTTCATGGGACAGAGGTATATCAGGAGCTCTAGAAATACCTGCTGAGTTGCTGAGTAAGCGACTGATGGAGATATATGGTCAGGCAAATTTTCTCCCCTTTCGATATGGCAAGCACCTTAATTCACTTTTTTTTAAATAAAGTCCTCCATAGACTTTTCTTTTGGGGAACCATTTGTCTTGTCACCCCCAAAGTAGGAAGGGAAAGTGACAAAGTTACAGGCAAAGGAAACTGTTAAATGAAGGTTGAGGAAAGAAGGCTGTCCAAATTGGATTTCATAACACTTTGCTTTGTCAAAGGGGACTGGTGAACTGATCTCAGGTCAATCAAGCTGTCTGCCTGTAGGAGCAATTTCAGGAATCTCTTGGTAAGAAATCAAAAGATCTGGTTGTTGGCCCTAGATTTGCCATGGTATAGTCTTAAGGAACTCCTCTTTCCCTCGGAGGCCCTGATTTTCACTCATCTGTAAAACAATAAGAGGGAATGGGATTCCTGTAGGCAGTGCCAAGTTGAACTCTGAGGTCCATTCCAGCTCTAATAGTCTGGGATTCTATTCTGGCAGACATCCGTCAGTCAGTAAACATTTATTAAGCACCTGCTATGTGTCAGGCATTGTATTAGGCATTAGGGATAGAAAGGAAAGCAAAAGACAGTCCTTGTTCTCACAACTAACAGCCTGGTGTTTCTCAGATCCTAAAATGGATGAGGTCAGAATAATACATAGTACATACTCTGAAGGAGGTAGATACTTTCTTGATCCCCTCAATCTGTGTCCCCCTTCCCCAGATCCAGGAAATTATTTTGTATCTACTTTTTATATGGGGCAGCTAGGTGGTGTAGTAGTCAAGTCAGGAAGACTCCTCTTCATGAATCCAAATCTGGCCTCAGACACTTACTAGCTGTGTGACTCTGAGCAAGTCACTTCATCCTGTTTGCCTCAGTTTCCTCATCTGTAAAATGAGCTGGAGAAAGAAATGGCAAACCATTCTAGTATCTTGGCCAGGAAAACCCCAAATGGGGTCACAAAGAATCAACTGAACAACAACTTGGTATATATTTTGTGTTTACCATCTGTGCAACTGTGTGCTCAGTAGAATGCAAGTTCAACTAGGACAGTGACAGGAGACTTTCATTTTTGTCTTTGATCCTCAGAATCTAGCACTCCCCCCACCCCAATAAGTGCTCAATAAATATTTCCTGAACTAAATGGAACTGAATTTTCTGAATTAAATGGAACTATTTGGGCAAGTCAGAGGTCCTGGCAGGGACAAAAACGGAGATTCCTTATACTGCTGATGGCGTGTTCTACCATCCATGCTCAAACCACTTTTAACAAAATTGATTCTCCTTCAGCTGGACTGGTGTTGTCAATGTCATTGGATATTTTCAAAAGACATAGCAGAAGACCCTTTTGAGCTGGAGTGCCAAGAAAGAAAGGGGTTCTGATTTTTTAGCAGCTATTGCAAGGTTAATCAGAGTCTGGGTTAGAGCTAGTAACCAATTCTATCATGCAAGGCCCTAAAATGCAAAAAAGGGAGGGAGGAAGGGGCATGGTACAGATTAGTCAATTACAAAACCAGAGAGAATATAGGTCAAAATCCCAATAAAAGGATGTTGGAATACTAAAGGAAGGATCCAAGGATCTGAGACAGGGGTGGGGAACCTATGGCCTATGGCCTCGGGGCCACGGGTTCCCCACCCCTGACAGTCTGGGAAGATCACCAGCATTACTTGGAGAACCTAAATATCTTAAGGGCTGATGCCAGATGTACAACAACAACAACAACAA
>NW_020954571.1:25253876-25254059 GCF_900497805.2 Vombatus ursinus | reverse complement strand
ACTACTACTGCTGCTGCTTCTACTACTACTACTACTACTACTACTACTACCACTACTACTGCTGCTGCTGCTTCTACTACTACTACTACTACTACCACTACCACTATCACTACTACTACTACCACCACTACTACTACCACTACTACTACCACCACTACTACTAACCACTACCACTATCACTAC